>NC_048602.1:15505261-15577311 GCF_003668045.3 Cricetulus griseus | reverse complement strand
ATTCTGTTTTGGGCGGGATTTGGGAAAGGGCAGAGACTCACTCACCTAGTTCCTGGATCCTTCATTGGATTTCACTTTTAATTCTCTCAGTACTTCATGTTTCTTTTCTTCTAAGTAGGATGCTTCATTTCTAAACCAGATGTGATTTCCTTACTGGAGCAAGGGAAAGAGGCCAGGAAGGTTGTGAGAAAAAGAAGAGGATATCTAGGTAGTTGATGGTCTATCAGGCTTGGAGAACACACCCAACTAGTTGGAAAAGAGGTGTACCAGATAGATGGACTTTGAGCTGGGCAGCGTGGTAGTTGCTGTCAGTACAGTGGTAAACAGACACGGCCCATAGAATTCTTGTAATTAGAGAAGCCCAGTTGCTATAAATGAATAAAAGACAGATTGGCAGGTTGTGATAGAGCTCTAGGAAGAGTCAGCAGAGTGAAGAGTGATGAGTGATCGCACCCGGGACAGCTTTGCCATGTTTGGTTGGTTTCCTGTTTGTGGAAGAACCAGCTCTCTTGCTCCAGGCAAGTGTTCACTTTATACCTACATCATCAGACCAGTACAGCGTTTAACAATTTGGCCACATTTCCTCACAAAACTTAATGTTTTAAAGGAGTTATTTGCTTCTTAAATGTGTGTGAGTGACCTGCATGTATGCTTGGTGCCCAGAGGAGTCAGGAGAGCACATCAGGTTCTGTTTTAGCTACTTTTCTATGGCCGTGCAGACACAGTAACCAAGGCAACTTACAGAAGGGTTGATTGGTCCTTACAGCTTCAAAGGGTGAGTCCATGGTCAGCACAGCTGGGAGCATTGCAGCATTTAGATTTGTTGGGGTAACGAAGAAACAAGGCCATATTTTTTATCTTATTTTTCTTAGTGAAATATGACCATTAGGGTAATATTCTACTGCAAACGGAGCACTCCTGTCCTTATATTTTTGTTGTGTTTTGTTTTTTCGAGACAGGGCTTCTCTGTGGCTTTGGAGGCTGTCCTGGAACTAGCTCTGAGGACCAGGCTGGTCTCAAACTCATAGAGATCCACCTGCCTCTGCCTCCCGAGTGCTGGGATTAAAGGTGTGCACCACCATCGCTTGGCTTTTTGTGTGCTTTTAAAAGCATTTTTTCTTGGACTGTAGTAGGTCTGATCAAAATCTCCATTTGTTCTATGGAAATTGATCTGTTTTAGCCAGGCATGGTGGTGCAGTCTTTTAATCCTACTTACCATCTTGAGGCAGGAGGATCAGGAGTTCAAAGGCAGCCAGCAGCTACCTGAGACCCAGACTTAAAAAGTAAAGCCAAACAGCGAAACAAAAATTGTTCTGCTGAACATCATATATCCTTGGTGGGTCAATTGTATTTTCTTGAAAAAAAAAACACTCATTTTAGCTATGCTATTTTTTTTAATTGTATTTACTTAGAAGTATTCAGAATGTCATCAAAACAGCTGCAGTTTTTTTGCAATTACTGAGTGGTGTTCAGTTAACAGAACAATTACCTTCATATAAGCTGCATCAAAGACAACTGAAGATTTAAAAAAAACAAAAACAAAAACAAAAAACAGAAAAAAAACCCTACCATCCCCATATATAACTAATTTGTGTTGTGCACCAAGAAGAACCTGCTTTAAATTTCCATGCTAATTTGGAACCCCCAGTCTGTACCACGCACGGTTAGTGGCTATTGAAAATACCACCAGGACAGGGCTATCTAAAGACATACATTCTGTAGTGTGTTAACTATACAAAAAAAGACACTGTACAGTTAAAAAACAAATCTTACACAGCCTTACATTTCAATTTTTTTCCTTTAAAAGGATTGAGTTGTGTACAGGGGGGTTAAATGCTTTATAAACAACAAAAAAAAACTGCACTAGAAAAAACTTATTCATCATCATCATCATCATCTTCATCTTCACTTCCTCGTCTTCCTCCACTTCCTCATCCTCTTCATCATCCTCATCTTCCTCTTCCTTCTTTTTCTTGCTCTTTGCTGCCTTAACCACCCCCTATTTCGCTGCATCGTGTTTTCCTTTAGCTCTGTAATCAGCAATATCCTTTCCGTACTTCTCTTTCAGCTTGGCAGCCTTCGTTTCGTAGGGCTGCTTGTCCTCTGCAGCAGTGCTGTTCCACATCTCTCCAGTTTCTTTGCAACAACACCAATGGACAAGCCTGGATGTTCTCCTTTGATTTTTGGGCCATACTCAGAACAGAACAAGAAGAAGACCGAAGGAGGCCCTTTGGGTGCATTGGGGTCCTTGAACTTCTTTTTGGTCTCCCCTTTAGGAGGGGATGTAGGTTTTCATTTCCCTTTCATAACAAGCCTTGTCAGCCTTTGCAATGTCTTCAAATTTCCACTTTTCTTTAGCACACACGGTCTTCCAAATTTCTGAACACTTCTTCGAGAACTCTTGAGAAGTTGAAAGAAGCATCCGGGTGCTTCTTCTTGTGTTCCTCTCGGAAAGTTTGAAACAGGGTTTCTCTGTGTAGCATTGATTATCCTAGACCTCACTCTGTAGACCAGGCTGGCTTTGAACTCACAGAGATCTGTCTGCCTCTACCCCGAGTCCTGGGATTAAAGGTATACACCACTGCCACCAGGCATAAGAAGTCTTTTGAGCTGTGGCTTTTATAGTTTTGGTGAGGCCATGGGTGCAATCTCAGTACCACAAGGAAAGGAAGGAAGGAATGTACATGAGGACAGATGGAAATTGAGGAAGGCATCAGAATGATCTCCCTGTCCCTGCATGTATTTAACTGTGCAATAGATGCCTGAAGAGAATATTTAACCATGTGTCATTAACTATGAGAGATTGGAGGCAAAAAGATATACTTCAAACAAGTAGGTAACTATGATAAATAAGTGAGTCAAACTATCGTGCTATGAACTTATTATATAGTAGGGAGTAAATTAAGATTTTATCTGACTTCAGGTAAGGAAAAGCCAGAGTCATTTTTTTAAGATTTTATTTTTATTTTGTTATGTGTGCAACATTCTGCTTCCATGTATATCTGCACACCAGAAGAGGGCAACAAATCTCATAACGGATGGTTGTGAGCCACCATGTGGTTGCTGGGAATTGAACTCAGGACCTCTGGAAGAACAGCCGGTGCTCTTAACCTCTGAGCCATCTCTCCAGCCCGAAAAGCCAGAGTCTTGAATAGCACAATATTACAGCTATGTGAGACCCTTTGTTCCATCTCTAACACTTTTTGTAAAGTTAAACAAGAAAAGGAAAGCCAGTAAGGACTGTGAGAATGTAGAATTGTTAATAATGGAGCAGGGGAGAACACTCAGTTGATGAAACACTTGCTGTGAGAACAGAGGGACCTGGGTCAGAAGAAGCTCAGCATCCATTTCAAAAGCCAGTGTGTGTGTGTGTGTGTGTGTGATCTCAGTGCTGGGAAGGCAGAGACAGAAGATCCCAAGGCTTGTTGGCTGGCCAGTGTAGCTGAACTGATAAGTTTCAGGTTCAGAGACTGTTTCCAAAAATAAGGCAGAGGACCTAGAGACATGGCTCCATGGCTAGGAGGGCTGCTGCTCTTGTAGAGGACCTAGGTTCAGTTCCTAGAACTCATATGATGGGTCAAAAACATCTATAACTCCAGTGCCAAGGAATCCAACACCCTCCCCTACCTCCGCATGTGCACACCTCACAAAAATCACAGAAGCCAGACACTCATACACATAAAATAAGTAAATAAACCTACTCTGCAGGAGCAGCCAGTGCTCTTAACCACTGAACCATCTCTCCAGCCTCCTTACTGTTTAATGAAAATTAGAATCTGATCTGGGGAGATTGCTTGCTCCGTGGTTAAAGTGCTCCCCAGAACCCATGTACATGTCAGTTAGTAGTGGTAATTCACCAGTAATTCCAGACTTGGAAGGCAAAGACAGAGGATTTCCTAGAACAGTGGTTCTCAACCTTCCTAACCCTACAACTGTTTAATGTAGTTCCTCAGGTTGTGGTGATCCCTAACCATAAAATTATTTTGTTTCTATTTCATAGTCATAATTTTGATACTGTTGTGCGTTGTAATGTAAATATCTGATATTCAGGATCTCTGATGGGACACATCCCCCTCCCCCAAAGGTGTTTCGACCCACATGTTGAGAATCCCTGTCCTAGAGCAAGCTAGTTAGCAAGACTGACCATATTGGTGAACTCTGGGTTTGACTGAAAGACCCAGTCTCAATGAATAAGATGGATGGTAGAGACTGAGGATGATTCCTGACACCAACCTTAGACCTCCACATGCCCCCTCCATGTGTGCCCACACATGCAAAATATGTATCTACATACAAGTGCACATCACACACATACACACACACACTCGATACAAGGGAACAAAAAATTATAGTTTTATACAGGTGGTTTTGGGTGTATTTAAACAGTTTTGGGTTTTTTGTTTGTTTTTTCTTTTTTTGAGATAGGATTTTACTATGTAGTTCTGACTGTCCTAGAACTTACTATAGACTAGGCTGGCCTCCAACTCACATAGATTCACCTCCCTCTTTCTCCTGAGTGTTGGGGTTAAAGATGTTTACCACTATGCCCTGCTTTACACAGTATTTGTAATAAGCTGCCCGGTGATTCTGATAGACACCTCAGTTCATGAACCAGTGCTAAAAAAAAAAAAAAATATTTGCTTAATTACCACTGCCATTTCTTATAGGAGCTCTTGTTTTCCTAATATTTTCTTTTGCTCCCTAAATTATGACACTAATTTGAGTTTGGTTGAACATCATCTTCTTTGTCTTTTAGCAAGTTTACTTCTTGAGAAAAATAAAACCGCATGTGTCTGCTTTCTTGCAGATTTGAAAACTAAGGATGAGACCAATCCGTCACCCTCAGAAGGCAGTGAATTTATCCCAATGGAAGATAATGCAAAGAATTGGTAACAGTGGCCTGAAGGGCCTCATTTTTAAAAATGAATGGGAGTCCAAAAGAAAACTCGAAAGCCAAGAGGGATCTCAGGAGGGATATCTCAGACAAATGAAAGTCACCTCTGAAAAAATGGCCTCTTACCAAAAGCGTCCATCTGCTACTCCACGCCCGAGAATCCGTTTTGGGGAGAAACCCTATGAGTGTGATGACTGTGGTAAAGACTTTCGAGTCAGCCAACAGCTTACGTTTCATCAGACAATTCATACTGGCGAGAAGCCCTATGGATGTAAGGAGTGTGGGATGGCTTTTCAGCAGACTGCACACATTAGCAGACATCAGAGGCTTCATTCTGGTGACTAACCGTTGAAAGACCCCTGCCCCTTAGCTCTTAAGTTTGCCTCCTCCTCCGATCGGCAGCTGATGGGGCGCGTGGTGGATGCCTCACTCCTACGCCTCCCCGATCCCCACCCCCGCCGGCCTCCACTTCCCCCGCCGCCACACGTCTGGCCGCTTGTTCCCTCCAAAGCTGGTCCACCCCGGCGGGGCCCGCAACCCCGGCCCGTCCGCCTGGCACCGTGCCCCGGGGCTGGGGACGAGCGAGGAGCCCACGAGGCGGCCGGAGGGCAAGCACCAGGTGGGCTGGCCCGAGGGCAAACATCAGGTGGGCCGGCCTGGGGCCCCGCCCCCGCGGCCCCGCCCGATGGGGAACACTCCGTCCCAAGGCCGCGCGACGCCCAAGGTCAGCCATCTGGACACGGAGGGGGGAATTGAGTCTGTTGTACCAGACACCAGACCTTGAGAATATGCTGGTCTGCAATGGCTCTGTGCCTCACTTGAACCGTCCAATAGAAATGACTCTGTACTTTGCCTCATTTGAATAACCCTGAGTAGCGCCTCATTTACATTGACCAATGGGAATAGCTCTGTACTGCGCCTCATTTGAATTATCCAATAGAATCCCTGCTTCTCGCTTGCGCTTTTTGCTTTATAAGGACCCCTCTCCCTTGGCTCGGCGCACTTGGCCTCACAGAAGCTAAGTCGCCCCGGGTACCCGTGTATCCAATAAAGCCTCTTGCTATTTGCATCCAAATTCATGGTCTCGCTGATTCTTGGGTACGGGTCTCCTTCTACGAAAGTACCTCTTCGGGGGTTCTTTCACCGTATTAGTGTAAGGAGTGTGGGGAATCGTTCACCTATGGCCCAGACCTTAGAGCACACCAAAAGACTCACAGAGGTGAGAAGCCCTATGCCTGTAAGGAGTGTGGCAAGGCCTTCAGGGTACAGGGACAGCTGACTCTCCATCAGAGGATCCACACTGGGGAGAAGCCCTATGCATGTAAAGAATGTGGGAGGGCCTTCAGGCAGTATGCACACCTCACTCGACACCAGAAACTTAACAGTGCTGACAGACTCTACAAGTGCAAGGAGTGCGGGCAAGACTTCCTGTGTGGCTCTGGCCTTCTAGCTCATTACAGACTTCACACTGGTGAAAAGCCCTATGAATGCCAGGATTGTGGGAAGGCCTTTAGAGTGCAACAGCAGCTAACCCTACATCAGAGAACTCACACTGGCGATAAGCCCTATGAATGTAGTGAATGTGGGAAGACCTTCAGTCGGGGTTATCATCTTATTCTCCACCACAGAACACATACGGGCGAAATGCCATAGGAGTGTTGGAAGGCGTTCAGCCGATACTCACAGCTGATTTCTCATCAGAGTTTTCATATCAGCGTTAAACCCTATGACTGCAAAGAGTGTGGGAAAGCCTTCAGACTGCTCTCACAGCTTACACAGCACCAGAGCATCCACGCTGGCGAGAAGCCCTACACCTGTAAGGACTGTGGGAAGTCTTTTAGGTTGCCTCAGAAACTTACTCTACACCAGAGCATCCACACTGGTGAAAAGCCCTTTGAATGTAAGGAGTGTAGGAAGGCCTTTCAACTGAATTCTTCTCTGATCCAACATCTGCGAATTCACTCTGGTGAGAAACCTTGTGAGTGTAAAGAATGTAAGAAGGCCTTCAGACAGCACTCCCACCTCACCCATCATCTGAAGATTCATAGTGCCAAAGTGTAATGGAGTCCCAGCAGTCTTCTTGAACACTCTGTGAGTGTTACAGCTGATCCCGTTTGCTCACACATGTAATTGACCTGGCATAGGTTTTATACCATTAAAGCAATGTGTTAGTTTGATGTGTTCCATTGTATTACAGTCTGTTCCCAACCATAATGCTTCAACATACTTATTCTACAGTTGGTCCTAAATATAAACAAATGTGGGGGAGAATAACATCTCAACTCCATTACTTCAGTTATATTAAAATATTCAGTTGCTCTGGGCTGTAATTTTTTTCATTTGTGAAACAGTAATCTAAAACTGGCAAAAAGGGCCACAAAGTCTTGAAAACCCCATCAAGTTCTCTATCCTTACTTACCCCTTTCTTGGAATACAGGCAGATGTCAGTTTGGTCACAGTTTGTGTCTGTGCTGCTGTCGGGTCCAGGCTTTACTGCTAAGCTTGCTGCAACCCAGAATACTCTCTTAAGACCTGAACTGTCATATATGAAAATCTGGCTGAAGAGACCATGTAAAGAGGCCCTGAGATGACACAGACAGACAGAGACCTTTGCTGGAGCTGGACTTCGGGATATAACCATATGATACTAGACATTAGAGAGGAATAATTTTGGATCTTCCAGACCAGCCACCAACTGAATGCCACTAAGTGGCCTCAGTTGACACCATACAGAAGAATCAACCAGTCACATAGTCATAAAATAATACATTGGTGGGGCTGGAGAGATGGCTCAGTGGTTAAGAGCAATGGCTGTTCTTCGTGAGGACCCAGGTTCTACTCCCAACACCCACATGGCGGCTCACAACTGTCTGTAACTCCAGTTCCAGGGTATCTGGTATCCTGACACCAATCCACATAAAATAAAGTTAAATAGAGTATTAAAAAATAATACATTGGCCACTATATTTGTTATAGTGACTATTACTCTTTTGATAACTCATAGGAAAGACTACAGCTAATGAACATAGAAATGCCTTCCAACATTTCTTCCTCCTTGAACGTAGATATCTGATTCTTCTTAAGGTTGGGCTTTGTTGTTTTATGCAGTCTTACTGTGTAACTTAGAGTAGCTCAGACCTTGAAATTCAAGTCCTCCTACCTCACGGTCTCCTGAACTCAGAAATTACAGGTGTGTATAATCTTTTCCTGTGTGTGTTTCTGTGTGTTTTGTAATGTTTGTGATGTTTGGTACTGAGGAATAAACCCATTGGTCCTCACTGAATATATCCTTGAATATGAATATCTACCCATTAGAATATTCAGAGTGAAATTCTTTGTAATTTGCTAATAATAAAAAGATATACCCTGTAGTCCAAGTCAATATTTAAGAAAGACAACATAAAAAGAAACTAATAATCTATAATTCCTATTTTAAAAATTCACTGTATTGTAGTGTTTTTTTTTTTTTTTTGGTTTTTCGAGACAGGGCTTCTCTGTGGCTTTGGATCTTGTCTTGGAACTCGCTCTGGAGACCAGACTGGTCTTGAACTCACAGAGATCCTTTGCCTCTGCCTCCCAAGTGCTGGGATTAAAGGCGTGGGCCACAAACTCCCGGCTATTATAGCATTTTTTAGTGTACCAAATTCTCCTTTTTTTGTGAGAATCATCTAATACTGATGCCCATGTCCTTGTCATAACCACCATAGACATTTAAGAGCTTTTTTTTCTGCCTTGTTTTTCTTCTTTTTTTAAAATATGTATTTATTTATTGTGTATACAGTATTCTGTCTGCATGTATCCTTGCAGACCAGAAAAGGGCACCAGATCTCATTACAGATGGTTGTGAACCATCATGTGGTTGCTGGGAATTGAACTCACGACCTCTGGAAGACCAGGCAGTTCTCTTAATCCCTGAGCCATCTCTCCAGCACCATTTTTTCCTTTTATCAAATGAATTGGTGAGCTATGCAGCATACTAGGGCATTATTGACAAATGAAAAATGAAAT
Source organism: Cricetulus griseus (assembly GCF_003668045.3). NCBI lineage: Eukaryota > Metazoa > Chordata > Mammalia > Rodentia > Cricetidae > Cricetulus > Cricetulus griseus. The sequence goes on along the minus strand of NC_048602.1, from coordinate 15,568,409 downwards.
ACATATCTTCAATTCATAACAAAAAATGAAAAAGTTCTTTACTAGAAAATTCTATTTGTCAACTGCCAAAGAAGTGATAGAATTTGAAGTTATAATTTTTTTTCTTGGCAATAGGGAGCTAATACAGAAGGTATTACCTTCTGTCCTGGTTTGTTTCTCCTCATCCTCTCCCATCCTCCTCCCTTTGGGGGGAGGACACACAAGGTGCCCTGTATTCCAGACTTGCCTCAAACTTAACCATGTAGCTGAGGATGTCCTTGAACTCCTGGTCTGACACAATTGCCTCTACCTGCCAAGTGTTGGGGTTATAGATGTACATTGTGGCAGGGGCTTATTTATCCAAATTGTTGAAAACTGTGTTTTGCAGAGTGCTAGTACTTCATGGCACATAAGTTTGATAACATGGCTGTTATCTAATGATCATGGATACTGTGTTTCCTTGGATCACACTGATTATCAAAAGAACAAGAGAAAAGGTTTCATTTTGTCTACATCAGCAGAATTCCCTTTTCATCACTTGTTACAGATGTGGTCCTGCTTTGCAGGCCAGGCTGTAACCAAAACTTAAGGACAGGGAACTCAGCATGGTGGCAGGTGTTTGTTACTGTATGACAAAAAAAAATAAAATAAATAAAACAGTTGTTGCTGGGCATGGTGGGATTCGTGTTTAACATCAGCACTCAGAAGGGATTAAAGATGAGACCAGTCTGGTCCACACAGCCAGGGTTATACAGAGAAACCCTGCATCCAAAAGTCAAAAACAAAACAGAATTTGTTTTTAAAATTTATTCATGTATACAGTGTTCTGTCTGCATGTTTTGCCTGCAGGCCAGAAGAGGACACCAGATCCCATTACAGATGATTGTGAGCCACCATGTGGTTGCTGGGAATTTAACTCAGGACTTCTGGAAGAACAGTCATTGCTCTTAACCACTGAGCCATCTCTCCAGCCCCCAAAACAGAATTCTTGCTTCTTTGGAACTAAAAATAACTGTTTTTAGGGGTTAGAGTACAGCTCAACAGTGAGGGACTGGCAAGTGTCTGCCAGTGGATCCCACCTAAATTCTTCAAAATAGCCCCAAACAAACCAAAAAGGTGATTTTCAATCAGAAAATTCACTTGCCCTTTCTATGCTCATCTACTTAAACTTGTATCTTTTTCCATTGTGTGTGTGTGGTGCGCATGAATGTTTTGTATGTGGGAGAAGATCTCCATACGTGTGGGGACCTGGGGTTGGTGCCAGAAATCACCCTCAATGGCTCCTCCAGTCAAACACAGGGCTCACTAGTGTGACTATTCCACCTTGCCCTAGGAATCCTTTTTCTGGCTTCCAAGGCTAAAATTACAGGTGGTCAATGCAGCCCCTGTGCAGGTTCTAGCGATCTGAACTCCAGGTCTCAAGCCTGTGTGGCAAGTAATTAAAAACTGAGCCAACTCCACAACCCTAAACCATTTACTGATCAACTTTATCCATAATAACTGTCTGAAAAGTGCCTTATTAAAAACCAGTATGTTTCTTGATCTGCATAAAGTTTTCTAGAATGTTTAACAAAAAGCAAGATTTTGTTGTTGTTGTTGTTTTGAGACAGGTTTTCTCAGTGTAACAACTCTGGCTGTCCTGGAACTCTGCTCTGTAGGCCAGGCTGGCCTCAAACTCAGAGCTCTGCCTACCTCTCCCCCCAAGGGCTGGGATTAAAGGCGTGTGCTATCACTGCCCAACCAAGCAAGATCATGTTTATCAATTTGTAATATTTTTCAGGATTACACTGGATGCTGCCATTGAGAGGGAAAGCATTCACTGCCAGTTTACAGTATCTTTAACCAATAAAATGTGTTCCTTCTAGTTGGACTGTGGGTGGTGGTGTTTTGAGACAGGGTCTTACGTAACTCACGCTGGCCTTGAACTCTTGATATTCCTGCCTCCACTTCCTGGACCTAATATGCATTTTAATATTTTCTTGTTTAGTAATGTGTTGAATATCTTTAAATATCTATTCCCTGACTAAACAATGCAACTTGCCTATGTTTCTGTTTTTTTGTTTTGCTCATTCTGTTTTTGAGGTGGGTCTTGCTATAACCAAGGTTGGTTTCAAATGATTGGTGATTCTCTTGCCTCTCCTCCCAGGTTCTGGGATACAGATAGGAAACACCACTCCCAGCAACATGTTCCTTGATAAAAGAAATCGCAGGTGGCACACGCCTTTAATCCCAGCACTGAGAAGGCAGGAGGCAGAAGCAGGTGGATCTCTGTGATTTCAAGGCCAGCCTGACCTACAAAGCAAGTTCCAGGACAGCCAAGGCTACACAGAGAAACCCTGGCTTGAAAATATAAGAAAAGAAATTCATACCAGAAATTGAATCTTCTTTTAAATAGATTTATTTTTATTTCATGTGTGAAGGTTTGCCTACATATAAATGAACCAATACATCCCTGGTGCCTGTGGAGACCATAAGAAAGCTTTAGATTCTCTGGAAGTGGAGTTATAGACAATTGTAAACCACCATATGTGGCCTCTCTGCAAGAGCTATAAGTGCTTTTCATCATTAAGCCATCCCTCCAGCCTCAGAACAAAACAACCACAGCATCTGTAATTGTAAGAGCCTTGGAAAGCCCAGGCTTCCAGAATCTTAGCCCAGGATCTCGGCCACCCCAATCACAGAATGGAGGCGAAAGCTGGATGCAAAATGCATGAGGCGTTATTGTAGTTTAACCAGCTAACCCCATGTTAGCTCCGGTCTTTGACCTACCCACCATGTCGGATGACTAGCAAAGACAGTTCAAAGCCGCTGAGTACAGATATTTATAGGGCAGCATAAAGGGGGTGTCTAGGGGTATGTACAGGTTCAGGATTGGTGTACCTCCAGGCTTGGAGGGCTTCCCTCTGTTGATTGGTCAACTGGTTGTTATGGCCCATAGGTCCTCCCAGGGTGGTTGCTATGCTCTCTGCGTCATTGCTGTGCGCTTGTCTGCAAAGCACATCCAGAGCCATAAAACATACTGCCACCAGCTAACTTCTGATTGGCTCCTTGTCACGAGGCAGGCATCTGACTTTCTAGTGACTAATTAACTTCTGATTGTTTCCTTCTCAAGAGGCAGGCATCTGACTTTCTAGTGTCTAGGACAAGGTCATAGAAGCACATGTTGGTCGTTGTGGCTGCCAAAAGGGAAGCTGGTCCCTTCACAATGATAAGTTGTAACTCAGGGTGTTAAACTTAATCCAACATCTTTGTTCCTATGTCAATCTTTACAAACCGTCACCGAATTCATCTTTTCTGTCTTAACTTGTCATGACCCAGCATGTCTCAGACTTAACCCATGAGGTTCGGCCTGAGTAAGGGGGGTGTGGACCTGGAAACTCCTAGTGAAAGACTGAAATATTAGCAAAGAAATATAGCCCAGAAACTGACCAAGGCTACTACAATGACTTAGTGCCTGGAATTTACCAACTACCAGCAATCACTCCCTTACAATGCCACAAGATACCTGGGTACCAAGAATAACCAGAAGGCCACCCTCCCCGAGGGGCTCATGAAGGAAACAGATTGCCCCACTGGCCAATGAGTCAATGAATAACAATGACGTGTCCCTGTGAAACAAAGAGATAGCTACCATTAGTTAGCACATCCTGAGGTCTGCAGGTTTTACAACTGGTGTGGTCAGGAGGCCATCTGATTCCCAGCCCTCCCCTCAAGACAAAGGGCCTCCTAGGAACCCATGACTCTGGTCATGTATTCAATAGACAGAGAGTCAAGGCCCCTCCCTAAGCTTATGTTTTTTGCCTTTAAAAAACGCCTATGCCTGCGGGACAGGGCTGCTCTAGCCCGCATGCTGAGAGAGCCCGTTTGTACATACATCCACCTTTCATTAAAGCCTCTTGCTGTTTGCAACAAGTTTCTGGCTTCTCATGGTAATTGGGGTGACCACAGTCCTGGGAAAAGATTTTGGAGGCCTGAGCTTGGGAGGGGGTAGAGGGCCTCTTACACTAGCAACCCAGCAGCGATAAAGACCAAACACAGGCATCTTGTCATCTTTAGAGAACTCTCAGTTCCATGTTGTAGAACTAGAGTCATTTCTTTATTAGCTTCCTTTCTGCTGTTTCATAACCATCCTGCCAATACCACCAGGGACCCATTTCTCTTTGTTCTCCTCTCTCCTCTGGATGCTCGCCCCTAACCTCTGTCCTGCCTAGTCACTCACACACCTGCCCAGGTGCAGGCCTATTCAGATTCTTAGTCCCACAGAGATGCAAATAGGAGGCATATTACCCTGGGGCCATGGTAAACAATAGTAGCCCTACTGGCATTAACAATACAATATTGGGCTGGAGCTTTCTGGTGTTCCTGTTTAGTGAAACCCAAGGTTGGTTCTCAAAATATTCCATAGCAGAATTATTTTGGTCCCCCACATTAACTAAAATTGAAAATACTCTGCACTATTTCCTTATTTTCTTCCAGCTTAAGAGTGGGGTCTGCCTCCCTTCCCCACATCCGAGGCCACCTAGAAAACCTAGGCTGTAACTGGGAACCACAAAACCAAGCACCCATGTTAGGGGTGCTTACTGGGGCTGGTATGAGAGTGTGTAGCTGCCTCCTAGTGGCCATTAGCAAACATCAGCTATGAATACCTGAAGTTTCCTTTGTGCTGTCTTAGAAAAGTAGGTTTGCTCTTCCATCAGACCCTACTGGAGCACAAAGTGACAAGAAAAACACAGTCATCAGGGATTGCAGAGAACCTAAGTTCTTTTTCTAGTCCCCATGTCAACTGCCTGTAGCTCTAAGTCTATACAATTCAACACCTTCATCACCTCTAGGAGGCCTGCAGTTCTGTGGACATCCCCCCACCACCACACACATAACAAACAAACAAATAAATGCAGCTGAGTTTTCATGAACCGTAGCGTACAGTGCTACAACTTTCTTACTAGTTCGAGCAAGGGGTCTGCGGACTTAATAAAGACAAGACAGCCAGTCACTCTTGAAAGAAGAATGTCAATTTTATTTAGAGGGGAGTTGACTTATAAACCATAAGCAGAGCCCTAAGAAGTATCTCGGCCCAGCCGTTGGTGGTACATGCCTTTAATCCCAGCACTCGGGGTGGGGGGGGATGTTCTTGTGGATGTTCCTCAGTCACACCTGGTGGAAGATAGAAGTGCAGAGGTCAAGGAACACAGCATCACACACTGCTCTATGTCCCAGATATGATGCTTTCAGACTGTGGTTGAGTTGAGGAATGGAGCCCACAATGGATGTGCCTGGAGACATGGACTTACCCTGGCAGAGACAAGAACAGATAAGTTACCATGGGAATAGTTCAATCAAGAAGCAGCTTGAGGGTTTCTCTGGCTGTCGTCTTGAACATTCGGTGGCTCATTCAGTCTGTACCTTGCTCGATTATTTTTGAACCAGATCTGGAAGGACAAAGAAGAAGTCAGAAGACTGGTGTGCCTAGTTGAACATGCTGTATGGAAACCTTGTCTCTAGCAACTACGCACATAAATACAGTTTCGTGTCCCTGAGACCCTGCCAAGATGATAATGCAGCTCCATAATGGTGTCCAGATTGAAGAACAACAACCAGGCCCAGCCATCAATGCATATAGGTCCACTATGCACAATTGTCCCAAGCTGCTCCAAGCACTGAGGGATCACTAAGGGTATGGGACAGATTTTATGGGTAAAGACACTATAGCTGGTTTTGCTAAGTAAGAAAGGGACAAGAGCAATACAGACCTTGATCTCTTTCTCTGTCACACCAACTATTACTGCCAGCTCCTTGCATTGGTCAAAGCTCGGGTACATACATTGTTTGAAATGTTCCTGAAGGAGCAGCTTTTGCTCCTTTGTGTATACAGTTCATTCCTTCTGCTGCTTCCATGGACCTGCATTTCGAACTTGATGGGACGGAAATGTAGAGCCTGAGGAACCCTCACAGGCAGAACATGAGGAGGAGCTCAACAGCATCTGTGGATTAGGGCTCGGTGATGATCTGGCTCCCACTGATGGGGGATCTTGATGTATTGGGTGTCTTGAGTCCGGTGATGATGGTACCGGGGTCCATTGTGGAGTCCGTGCTGGATAGACATTTGTAAGAGCTGAGAATCACTGGCAAGTTTGCTGTATCTTTTCTTGAGAAAATAGGCGACTTTGTGATCTTTTAAAACTCCATTTGTTTACATAGGCTAGATAATGTTTGGGGCTTGATTGCATTTGAACTTCTGAGTGCAATGGGGGATTTAGAGATGTCAGCAAACTTGACTTCCATGAAGGTTCTTCACACCTCTGGAAACCTGGTTCCAAATGTGCATTGGAAGATGGTGGTAAATCTGGATGCAATTTAGGGACCTGGATCACATGGCTGCTTAAGTTTCCTGAAGTGACTGCATCTTTTTGGAGAACTCCAGGCACTGGTGGATGGAGAAGCATACTGGGATGTGCTCCTACTGAAGAGCTGTCCCCTACTGGGCAACCTAGGAGGAGGGAAATAGAATAGTTCCATAATCCCCAGGGTTTACTCAAGTCTTCCCAGCATTTGCAAATTTACTCCAAACTTCCTGTGCATCAGGGATAGCAACTATTTTCTCTCTGCCTGTCTTACCGCTTCCTTAGGCTCTAAGTTTTCTAAACAGTGGAATAAACAAACATAACAATAGCTCCCATATTAGTACAAGACTGCCCACTAAGGCTGGTATTGAAGAGGAACCTCACCCTGATTATAGAAATCCCATGTCTTCTATTCTGTTCTTGGTGCTCTCTGTCTCTAACCAAGGATTAAAGGTAGGCAGTCACAGGTGTCTCTACCTAAATTTCACCATTAACACAGGAGCTTTTAGGCCAATTCACTCTGGATATCAGCAGTCTCTCCAAGAACCTGACCTTCTACATCCAGGTCCCTACCAGTATCTCCACCATTATCCTCTCATAGCCAGCAGACCATCCCACACGTTGTGTTCCCAACCCTATGGATCCACTTGAGGACTTTTTATATTGGGCAGAAAACTAAATTCCAGACTTCTAGGGAGCTTACAAACTAACAGGACCTTGGCCAAAGCTTGGGGGACTAGTGTCCTCTTTGGACTGCCTGAAGTGCAGGAGTAAACTGACATCCCTTTGCTGCTTGACCTGTTCAGGAGGTTTGACTCTACTTAGCTTGCTTCCCAGGGGTCTTCTGCTTTGCTTCCTATGGCTGTCACTCCGTCTTTTTTTCTCTCTTCCTGGCTTTCCTAAGTACTCTTGTTACTTCTCTTATTTTTGCTTGCTTACTGGCTAGCTGATTGCTTTCCTTCCTTCCTTCCTTCCTTCCTTCCTTCCTTCCTTCCTTCCTTCCTTTCTTATTTGTTTAGCTGATACATGTTTTCTTTATAAAATTGTTGGCTTCTATCTAACTCTTTCTATGGTTTAGGCTGAATTCAAACTCTGAGATCCCACAGTCTCTCTAACTTTGTGAGGGGATTGGTAACCCAATAGTGAAAGGGGTGATCAGCCTTAGGTCTTCCCTTGTTGTTTGTCAGACGTTCATCGATGGAGACAACACCCAGTCCATCTGCCTGGGTAGTCTAGAGCCTCACTCTGGTCCCACAATCATATGGTTTATTTACCAAGTACACAGTGTTGGCCTCGATCTCCTGCCAAGTGCTAAATAAAGGGCGAGGCCTAATGGTGGCTTAGTAGACCTTCACAGATTGGTCCTGGGCTAAATGGGTTTTCAGCAGATAGGGCTGTTCTCTTTGTGTCAGGAACTAAATGGAATTTAATCAGTACCAAAGAAACCTCAGTTTTCTTCCCAGTGCCCTGTCACTCACAGCTCTATTAAATAGGATACCCATCTGACCCTTTACTTGTTCAGGAAATCTGTCTCAGGGAAGGCCTGTTTACCGGGCCAAGTTGCAGGAAGCTTTCTGGATATCTACGGGTGATTTAATTTACCTTCTAAAGAGAATGCAAATTTAACTGAGCAAGCACAGGTGAGACTCATTGACAGAGGGTTTTTTTGTTTTGTTTTTTTGTTTGTTTGTTTTTCAAGACAGGGTTTCTCTGTGTAGCTTTGGAGCCTATCCTGGCACTCACTCTGGAGACCAGGCTGGCCTGGAACTGACAGAGATCGGGCTGCCTCTGCCTCTGCCTCCCAGTACTGGGATTAAAGGCTTGCACCTAAAGCCCGGTGACAGAGGGTTTTGAAAGATCCTGGTTTCAGTGGGTGATTAAAAAAAAGAAACCTGTCACCCAGGCTGAGGTGGACTTTAGCAACCTAAGTGTCTGAGTTTTGAGTGATTTCTGCTTTCGAAAGTATACTCTTCAGGCCAGACTGGCCTACAGAGTTCCAGGCCATGCTCCAAGGCAATAAATACAGAGAAACCCTGTCTCTTAAAAACGAAACAAACAAACAAAAAAAAAAACAAATAACAAAAAAAAAACCTCTTTATCCTGAGTATTCACCATAGAATTCACTGGCAAATCAAGCTTGGTGCTATTTGTACTTTTGTCATCTCTGCCTCTCTGGCATGAGGAGACACTTTCACATCTCCAAAAGAATATTGCCACATAACACAACCATGGCAGGGCATTCCTAAGCATGCATTAGTGACTCTTAAATGGTGGGAGAACCAAAGAGACATCTAATTGGACTTATTTCTGGGCAATAGGAGAAAATTAAGGTGTGACTACTCTAAAACTAAACATTGAAATGAGGCAGCTATGTTCATGGACCATGGAAGAACCTCTTGCTACCACTTTCCTAAACCAGTAGAATGCCTAACTTCATTCTCAATCTTTATATCACTAGGATGTGATTACCTCTCAGATGTTTTGAAACAAAGGGAGACCACTAACAAAACATGAAATGCCGAGAAAAAAAGTATTCATACAGTATCCAAACACATCTAATGAATCTACAACAGAACTCATTCACCCAGGTTTCTGGGAACATAGCAGACTTAAAACATAATTAATTAAAGCCACAGGTCGTCCAAGATAACATGTAAACCGAGCTCAATGTATATAAAACTATACATACAATAAAGAATTCAATTGAATGGCCAATGTCTGTGGCTAATAAAATTCAACAAACTAAAATATACAATAAACAATAAAAACCAGCAGGTACCAGATTTAGCAAGTAAACAAGCAATCAAAACCCAGTACTGAGCTGGGCATTGGTGGCGCGGGCCTATAATCTCAGCACTCGGGAGGCAGACGGATCTCTGGGAATTGGAGGCCAGCTTGGTCTGCAGAGCAAGTGCCAGGACAGGGTCCCAAGCTACACAGAGAAATTCTGTCTCAAAAAAACAAACCAAACCAAAGCAGACAAAAAATCCCCAGTTCTGGGTGGCACAACACTAAGCACTTGAGGAAGCTCACTAGGTGGAGCTCTGGGAGATGTGATCAGCAGGAAAATCACCTGTGTCCATCCTTTCTACTGTTTCTCTTAGAAACCCAAGAGCTTACTCCAGTGGCCTCCAAATGAGAGCTGGACTTCATGGCTAAACATTAACAAAGACTGGAACTGAGTTCAGGAAAGCAGCCAAAACCAGGCAGTAGGTCAGGAACTTGTGCATTCATTCAAAAACATGAACCCAAACCAGGATATCACCTGGGGATCTTGAGGACTAAGCAGGCACCACCACACAACCACTTCTTATATGTAGAGAAATGTCCTGGGCCCACCTTTTTACAATGCCACCTATTATTCGGAAAAAGTTGTTCGTAGCCATAAGCATGAGATGTGTACAACTGGACAAAGTCAGGAAACCACATGCTTTGAGAAAAAATGTCTTATTTTTATCTAGAGAGATTTTGAGACTATAGAGGCCTTGAACCCAGAAATAGTCTGGGAATGGCGGTGTGCTGTGAGCTTCATCTCAATGAAGGGCTGGGACTGTGGCTGCAGGTAGAATTTTGAGCTGCACATGGATCTAATGATTTTCCCAGGCCTGATGAAGACAGAGGAAGGTCTGGGGTTATATTAGAGGGTCTGGCTTCAGGGAGCTAGCTAACATCTGAAAGGCCTGAAGACACAGGACAGCCAGTGGCAGGGAAATGAGCCCTTGCTCTGATGCACTGAAACCTGGTTTCTTCTCACTGCCTTGGCTTTTCTAGTTCTTGTGATGCTCTTGAGAATCTCTAATGTTCCAGTTCCTAAACTAGACCTGCAGGGGTGGGGGTGAGGTAGGGGTGGGGCAAATAGAAGAATAGAGCTCAGGGATAGGTTCCCTCACACAGTTGTCTATGTCCCACATATGAATATGCTGAGTAGAACAATCAAACCTTGACTCCCTCTTCATCCCACCCAGTTTTTATAACAAACCACAGGACAAGTGCGGCCCCATGGGGGGGGGGAGACAGATTGGGTAGGACATGATCCAAGGACAAGGGAAATTTACGCTACCAGATCAGAGGATTCAATGGGAACCTTGAACTCTAGAACTATAGAAACACTGCTGGGCACCACTATGGCTCCAGAAGGTTCCTGCAATTGTACACAGAGATAGAAGAGGAATGTGGTGTCCAAGCCTGGTTCCACACTAATGAAAAACTCAGCCAATTCTCTGTACCCAGGAGACAAGCAGATATAGCAATCAAAGAGCCATCAAAGTGCTGTAGGTCTGTCAGTGTGCAGGTGGCTAGGTGGGGAGTGGCTATCTAGACCAGGGAAGAGGGGGTCAAGAGAAGGGACAGACCTGGCTCTGTTACTCATTCAAGTCAATCCTTTGCCACAGCTCCACAGGCTGCTTACATTTGGGAAACCTGCAAAATCTGAAATATGCTTCCAGCTCAACCCTTAGATTCTTGATGGGCCTGATGTGCTCACTCTCCTTCTGGCTTAGAGACAGAGGGGAACTTGAGGACCTGGAGAGACTTAGGGAGCCAGAACTGGGAGACAAGTCAGATCTGAGGGATGTGCAGGAACCTGGAAACCTGGGTTCACTGGAGGCCCTGGGGGCATTTTGATACCTGAAGGTACTGGAGGTGTTGAGAGAAACACAGTGTCTGGAAACACTGGTTCATCTTCCCCCATGGCAATATCTAGGAGAACAAGTAAAATAGATCACAGATGCCCTTCAGTACCCAGAAGCTGCCCATCACCTATAAATCATTTATCCCTGGCTTCCTATGCTGCACTGGGTTCAGGGCTATGTATTGGCAGGAAAGCAGAGCATAGAAGCTTACTTAGCCTAAGAATCAGCACCACTTGGGCTGGAGAGATGGTTCAGCGGTTAAGAACACTGACTGTTCTTCCAAAGGTCCTGAATTCAATTCCCAGCAACCACATGGTAGCTCACAACCACCTTGAATGAGATCCGGTGCCCTCTGCTGGGCCTGCAGACAGAGGACTGTATAGACTATATTCACAATAAATAAATAAAATCTTATACAAGCCCCTCAATACAGACAGCGGGGTCTGCGGGAGGACCTCCCTCTATCACACTGTGCATGTTCTTCCTCTCCCGGCTTGCTTCCTGCCCAAGAGAGGGACATGCATTATTCATTCAGCTTCCCCAGGCCCCAATCACCTTGGCAAACAGTAGACAACTGCATGTTTGTATACTCTGTTCTGTTTAGGATTCTGTCTCAGGAACTGAGGCTTGTCACCTCAGTTGTGCCCACCCTCCACACCCACTCCCACTCCCTAGTTCCCTAACCAGCAGTGCAGAAATTCTAGGGCTTCTGAGTTCCAGTCTGAATAGCCCCCACCTTCTCTTTAGCCACACCCTCCGAAGGTGTGGCTTTTATGGTGGCAGCTTTTCTTTCCTGGTTGTGAGGCAGGGTCTTGCAAGATTCAGCTTCCATAGAGCACGCTATGTAACCAGATGAATTCCACAGATTCCCAGAGACCTGCCCGACTCTGCCTTCCTCCCAAGTTCTGGGATGAAATGTTGGAGTGACCGATGCCCTTCATTTCATCCTTTCTGCTTGAGCCAGGGGAGTGCTGCTTTGTGCTGAGAACACTAAAATTTACACTGCAAAGGCTCCACCTCCTAAGAACCCAGGAATTGTTCCTCGGTCAGCAAGCACCCTACCAGGGGATGCATGTCCCTAGCCCATTGGGGTTTTGTTAATTTTTCTGAGAATGTGTGTCAATTATAGCCCACCCTGCTGTAGAATTTGCAAAAGTCTTGACGGAGCCATGAGCCAAGTTTGCTTGTTACTTTTTTTTTATTTTTTATTTATTTTGTTTACTGGTTTGGGAGAAGATGTTTTGTTTTTGTTTTAGTTAGGGAGGATCACACCTTGTAACCTTGTCTGTTCCAGACTCACAGACTCCCTTGTGGTAGAACTGAAGGCACATTCCACTATGCCTGGCTCAGGTCCTTATTCTCGAGTCATGGGAATCACAACTGAAAATGCATAACTTAACATGTTACACGGATGCCTGTTCACCATGTAACCCTGATTTCTTGCGTTTCACTACTGACTAATCTATTTGAAGATTTATTGAAGTTAGGTCATTCACTATTTCTACAGATTGCTCGAGCAAGCCTGTAATCCCACCTCCTTGGTGGTGGAAGAAAGAAGACCAAGGGGTGGAAATTGACTCTGTAGAACCTGGGAAGCCCAGCAGGGTTACAGGTTATCCTGTCTCAAAAAACAAACAACTGTCTCAAAAAGCCAAAGAGCAAACGAGGGGGAAGGCAACAATTGGGGCTGGTGAGAAGGCCAACATTTCCGAGTACTTGTTTTTGCAGTGGGATTCAATGGCCTTTTCTTAACTATATATAAGCCACACACTCATACAGAAAACATAAATCTAAAACATTTAGGACAAATAAGATAATACCAGCCGGGCGGTGGTGGCGGCTCTCGCCTTTAATCCCAGCACTTGGAAGGTAGAGGAAGGTGGATCTCTGTGAGTTCAAAGCCAGCCTGGGCTCCCGAACCAGTTCCAGGACAACCTCCAAAGCTACACAGAGAAATCCTGACTCAAACAAACAAAACAACAACAAAAAAACATAATCCTAGTTCTGATTGGACACAACACCACCCACCTGAAGAACCCCAGGTAACACCAAGTAGAACTCTTGAGCAAAGTCTCCTCAGGAGAGACCCCATGCCCAGATACTCTGCTGGTCTTAGTGACCAGCTGGGGCACACAAATCTCTGTGTAGCCCTGACCATCCTAGCATTTGTCTGTAGTTCAAGGAGATAAGGCAGTGTCTAAAGTCATGTTGGAGACTTAGAGCACATTTGAACACAGAAGTCGGCTGACGTCGCAGCTGAAGCTAGGATGGGCTGGGTCATGGATTACATGTGTGCTTCTCACTGAGGCTGAAGCTACCCTGTAGTCTGTCTGCTTCAGCTGCAGTACATGTAGCTTTGGGTTTGGCAGCCCTGCTCAGCAATACACCTGAGATTCAACTCAATGCAACCTCAGAGCTTATGAAGAATTTTTTTTAAATGAACTGCAAGAATAAGCAACCCTAAAAGGGTATGGTGGCACACAACTTTAATCCCTGTTTCAGGGAAGCAGAGACAGGAGGATCTCTGAGTTGGAGGGCCACCCATTAAATAGAGAGTTATGGAAGAGCCAGGACTACACTGAGAAACCTTATCTCATAAAACAAGAAATAAAATAAACAGGAAGTTAAAATTGGCTGGGTGTGGTTGTACAATCTTTCAATCCCATTACACAGTAGGCAGAGGCAGGAGGCTATCTGTGAGGTTGTGAATATCCTGATCTACACAGGGACTTCTAGGACACCCAGGACTGTATAGACTGACCTGTCATTAAGAAAGAAAACAAACAAACACCCTTCAACATCTATAGCACCACATCAATGTAAATTAAATTTTCTTTGAGATATTTTTCTTACTCAGAAAAGCCAAGATGCATAAAACTAACCACAGCTCATGGAGGTGAAGATGTGGTGGCAAAGGAGCTCCTTTACATTGCTGTTGGGAGCATAAAATGGTCTAGTCATGCCGCCCCACCATCTACTCAGAAGCCTGAGTGGCCGACTTACCCAGGATCTCAGCAGGCTCTCCCATCTTGTTCAGATCCTTCTGGTAGTAGGCAATCTGTTCCCAGGACCTGGCCTTAAATTTACTTCCACATGCAGGTCCCTCCCAAATCCTCCACCCGACCCTCCCATTCTCTTGTCCCACTCAGTCTAGAGCCCCACCCTAGGAATGATCAGCATAGTTGAAGATGGCTTTCATTACTGAACAGATATTCTCAGTGCTGGTTTTCCTGAGACCTGAAAAACTAACACTTCTTTGCCACACTCTCTTATTCCTCAGCTTCTCTTGGGGCTCCATCTAAGTTGAAATTTTGCCTCCCCTCTTTTCTTTCTTTCACTCATTCTGTTTTTTTTCTTTATGATACAGTTTCTCTGTGTAGTCCTGGCTGTCCTAGAACTCGGCCTCCAGAGTCGTGGGATTTAAAGCATGTGCTATCCGGCCCAGGTCTTTTTTTCTCTCTCTTTTTTTTTTCTTTCTTACCTTTCGTTTTGATTACTGGGTTTCTCTACAAAGCCATAACTGTCCTGTATCTCATTCTATAGACCATGTTGACTTCAATCTCCCAGAGATCTGCCTGCCTCTACCTCATCTGTGCTGGGATGAAAGAATGGTCTGCTACGTGTAGCTTGGTCAACCTTCATGATGGAGAATGAGCTGCTCATCCTTAGAACTTCCTGAATGTGACTCATTTAAGCCATGATGACACCACCACCCAGCTTCAATATGGGGCACCTAGAGTCTCACTCTGCTCCTTGAGGTCACTGGAGGTGCCCAGGTGCCAGATCTGCCTCTAAGCTCCTGCACAGAGTGCAGGCCTCATGGTAACTTTCTCTTAGATTGGCCCTGCACTGAATGAATGATCGGTACTCCAGGGCTGATGTATTTTTTGGGAGAAAAAGAACTGCTTTCAGTCCACACCTGGGACCTCTGGGCTTGTTTCGAAGGCATCTAGCCACTTTCATGTGAGGTGAAACAGAAGACACATGAGACTTTGACTTGTTCTGGAAACCAGTGTCAGGGAAGACATCATTTTACTGGTCCAGGATCAAGAAATTTTCTTGAGGTCTACAGGGGATTGAAATGAAGAACAATATCAAATTAATGCAAAATTAACCAAGCAATTCCTGGTGAGCTTAGCGACCAGAGAACTTGTGCTGCTTTGTGGGAAATCCTTGGATAAATCCCAAATACAAGGTGAAACAGAAACAAAGCAGATATATGTTTCTTCAAAACATTTCATCACAATAAACATATTTTAATAAACCAGACTTCTGGCTGTAGTGGCACACACCTTTGAACCAGTGCTAGGAAGCAGTTGTAACTCTCTGAGCTTGAGTCCAGCCTGGACTACAGACAAATGCTAGGATGGCCAGGGCTCTCTGTGAGTTCACGTATTTTATTTTGTGTATGTGTTCTGGACACACTCATTCTAGGGCCCACATGTGGAGGCAGAGAACATGTGCATGCTGCCATTTCCCTTCCACCATGGGTACCCTGAAAACAATTTTAGGTTCACATATTTGGTGGCAAATTCTATACTAACTATGTCATCTCTCAGAATCCAAGATCTCCCAGTTCTTTTTAGTTTTCTCCCAATATTTCTCCCCAAAGTTTTGTATTCTCTCACAGGGTAGAATTTGACGTGTGGTTTCTGTAGCTGAGGCGGGACTCAAACTCATGGTATAACAGCAGATGACCATGAAATTCTAATCCCCCTGCCTCACACATACACAGCTCTTCAGGTGCTTCATTCTGCCCTAATTGGATCTTTATTCTGCTTGCTCTCTGTGAACCTTGTGTGCTAGGTGGTCATTTGTCCTGCTTCTTTTGCATCTGGGAAAACACTGGCCTTGCACCTGCTCTTGGTATGACCAAGAAAGACAGAGGAGGGATATTGTTCTAGAAGATGAGATCAGTATTCTCTCTAGTGATGGCTTGCTCTTCAATCCATTTTTTGAGGAAGTTTTTCTCTGAGAAGCCCTGGTTGTTCTGGAACTCTCTTTGTAGACCATGCTGTACCCCAAACATGAGATATGCCTGTCTCTGCTTGGCAAGTATTGGTATTCAAGGTGTGTCCCAGCATTGACCCACAACTTCTTTTAAGGTGGGGCCTTGTGTATCTTTAACTGGCCTTGAACTTCCTTTTTATCTGAAGATTTCCTGGAGGAATTGGGATTAACCATGAGCAGCATGGCCCACCACACAAGGGAGTTAATGCTGAGGATGGCCCAATCTGCCCACAGAGCCATACCTCATCCATTTGAATTTTGTTGGTTGCTGAGATAACTTATCACTCTATAGCTCACACTGTAGTTAGGTGCATTTAAGCCCTCTACCCACCAGGTTGGTTCAGCATGCTGTATTGTCTTGGAAGTGGAGACAGGAGGACCAGGTCTTGAAGGCCAGCCCTGACTACACAAGAGCTCCAAAGTCTACCTGGGTTATAGGAGACCCTGACTCAAAAGGTAAAAAGAAACATCAAGAAACAATAGAGAAAAATCTCTATTTGAGCCTCTAGGTGTTCCAATGAGAACAACCATACACTCTATTTTTTTCTGTTTCTAACTTTCATCTTTTAATGAATTTTTATTTAAATTAAAAAAACCCTTATTTTACATACCAATCCCAGTTCCCCCTCCCTCCTGTCCTCCAATTGTCACCTACAAATCCCATCCCACCCCTCATCCACTCCTCAGGGAGGGTGAAGCCTCCTGTGGGGGAATCATCAAAGTTTGTCACATCATTTGGGTTAGTACCAAGGCCTTCTGCCATGTATCTAAACTAAGAGAGTATCCCTCCATAGGGATGGGCTCCCAAAGTCCATTTGTCTATTATGAATAAAGCTGCCATGAACATTGTTCTGAAAGTGTCCTTGTGGCATGAATGGGCATCCTTTGGGTATATGCCCAAGAGTGATATTTCTGGGTCTTGAGGTAGACTGACTCTGATTTTCTGAGAAACCACCTCACTAATTTCCAAAGGATGTTTTCAAGTTAGCAATTCCACCAGCCATGGAGGAATCGTCCCTTGACCCCACATCCTCTCCAACATAAGCTGACCTCAGTATTTTTTATCTTAGTTGTTCTGGCAGGTATAAGATTGTATCTCTGAGGCCTCACCCGCGTGGAGGAGTCGATGGGAGTTGGAATAGGTTGGTTTAGGGGGTGTGGGACAATGGGAGGCAGAGGAAACTGAGATGGGTGTATAAAATATAATTGTTTATAATTTAAATGAAAATTAATTTTAAAAAATTCAGAAAATACTTTAAAAATACATTTTATGTAGTGGTGGATCTAGTAAAATAATTACTGGCTTTTCAGCAGAAAAATTTATTAAATATATTTTCATCATCTTGTCTTAGATTCTACGGTTAATCATAGGATTTAGGAGGCACAGGCAATTGCATATCTGTGAGTTGGCTAGCCTGATCTATATAGCGCTTTCCAGGATGGCCGAAGCTACACACAAAGACCCTTCTAAACAACAAATGTACACCCAGAGATAGAAATAGCTAAAATGGGATTCTTTCCTCTCCCCATACTGTAATCCACATGCTTAGTCACCAAGCATTTCATTATTATCTACAGATAATAAAACTAATTATATAAGTAAATAAAAACTAAATAAAGCATACACAAAGAAACAGGCAGAGACAGTGACAGAAACACACACACACACACACACACACACACACACAAATGGAGTCCAGCAACTCCTGACGTGAACATGAGGCCTGCACTTGGATATGGATGTTTTACCCAATATATAGCAACATGTAAGTAACCCCAATAAAACTCAAGGTTCACAGAATTATACTACTTTCCTTCCTTCCTTCCTTCCTTCCTTCCTTCCTTCCTTCCTCCCTCCCTTCTTCCCTCCCTCCCTTCCTTCCTTCCTTCCTTCTTTCCTTCCTTCCTTCCTTCCTTCCCTCCTTCCTTCCTTCCTTCCCTCCTCTCTCTCTATTTTTCTTTCTTCCTTTTGATTCCCTTTTTCATTTTTTGTGGATTTGGTGTCTGGGTTTCTCTGTGTAGCCCTGGCTATCCTAGAAATCAATGTGTATCTCAGGGCTGCCTCATACTCACAGAAATCTTACTGTATCTGCATCTCAAGAGATGGGAGTAAAGGCATCTTCCACCAAACTGAGCTGCCACCTGGACTTTTTTTTTCTGTCGTGGGTTCCCTATCTGGAGTGAGTAGACTTGTGTGTGGTCAGTCGGTCTATCCATTAAAAGTTTCCCCATTCAACATATTCTGACAAATGGGTAATGTTTAGAATAAACACAAAATTTTTTTAATGAACTGAAAGAATAGGCAGACCCAACACTTCATCCTGGCACACACCTTTAATCTCAGCAATAGGGATGCAGAAGCAGGTGGATCTCTGAGTTCCAGAACAACCCAGTCGCACCAAACAGTTCTGGGACAACTAGGGCTACAAAGAGAGTCATGGTTTGAAAAAAATAAAGAAAGAAGGAAAACAAGTTACCAAATTTAAAAGTGGGATATAAAACTGAACTGAAATGTCTCCAAAGGTGAAACCCACATTCCTATAGATAATGTGAAATAGGTTGCCTGTGGTGGTAGGTGCTTTTAGTCACCACACTCAGAAGGCCAAGGCTGGAGCATCTCTGTGAGTTTCAGCCTGGGTACAAGGTAAGATTGAGGAGAGTCATGTTTCTAAAGAGTGTTTGTGTCTCAAAGAAATAAATATAAACAAACAAACAAATAAACAAACACCCAAATATGTAAGTAACAAAGTAACTCAGGTTCAGGGTATTGGTTAATTTCAATACCATTTGTCATAGATACATTGGGAAAACACTTTTTTTTTTTTTAACAGACTGTGATTTTTTTCTTTGCTTTTTTTTTAATTCAATCATTTTTGGTGATTGTTTAAGGGTTTTTTTTCTTTTTTATTAGAAAGAAAATTATTTTACATGTCAATCCCGTGTCCCTCTTCCTCCCCTCCTCCCCTGCCCCCTCAACTAACACCCTACATATCCCATAACTTTTCTGTTACCCACGAAAGGTGAGGCCTTCAATAGGGGATCTTCCAGTGTCATATTCTTTGGGATAGGGCCTAGACCAACCCCCTTGTGTCCCCTAGAAGCAGACACCCACAGCTACACCTTGAACTGAACTGAAATCCAGATGCAGAACAGGAGGACTGATGAGCATAGGGATCCATACCAGGCTGGTGAAACCCACAGAAACAGCTGACCTGAACAAGGGAGAACTGTTGGTCCCCAGACTGATAGCTGGGGAACCAGCATGGGACACATCCAGACCCCCTGAATGTGGGTGTCAGTGAGAAGACCTTGGAAATCTATGGGGCCTCTGTAGTGGAAAACACTATTTTAAGACTGAGTTTCACCTAATCAGAATGGCCACCATCAATTAAGAAAAATAAATCTTTTTGTTTGTTTGTTTGCTTTTTCGAGACAGGGTTTCTGTCTTTGGCTTTGGAGGCTGACCTGGAACCAGCTATTGTAGACCAGCCTGGTCTCCAACTCACAGAGATCCCCCTGCCTCTGCCTCCCGAGTGCTGGGATTAAAGCTGTGTGCCACCAATGCCTGGCTGAAAAATACATCTTAAGCTGCTGAAACTGTGGGCAAAGAGGAACAGCATGGGTTACATATTGCAGCATTGGTTCAATGTGTCATTATTTTATAGATCACAACAACTGATCTGATTAAACTGGGCTTAGAAACTCTGAGAGGAACTTCTGACACCTGTCCAGAGAAGAACCACAGTCACGACCTCTTAAGCTCAAGCCTCCCCTTCAACTACCATTGGCTTTCCATACAACACATGGTTCAGGCCTGTGTCTTGCTGGAGAACACTCTACAAAAGCGTGGTAGCTCGACTAGTACCCGGGGGGGGGTGCATTATCAACACTCTGCACCTGGTTGCCCAAATCTCTGCACTCTCCTGGTTCTCAGTGGTCACATCTACTGGGTAAACTTGAAAAATGCCCATGAATATTTACAGGACCCTTTCTTTCCTCATCAAGATGGGAATGTGGTGAACTTCAAACTGCAAAACACATACCATCTCCACAGTGCTACAAAGGCTCTTCTTCCTCTATTCACTATCTCATGAATCAAGGTATACCTCAACCAACCTATCTCTCACACAGACACATTCTTGAGGTCTCAATTCACCAGGAATTAAATAGGTTGTTGCACCATGATCAGATTCCTGTCTGAGTTTTACCACTGCTACAACCACCAGGTCACACTTATCTTCTCCAATGCAGTAATTTTAAAAGTTCCACCCAATATTGGCTCCTCCTACCCTGCAATACATCAAATTCATTACCCACATTCACCATTTTATGTCACTAAGTTTCAGCCCCATCACAGATAGGCCCAGATATAATGATTTGAAAGACCCCTAGACCCCTAAAGGGCACAGGGTTCAAAGGAGTCCCCGAGATTCAGAAACCAGACCAAGAGCTGCAAAAGCAAGAGGGTTTATTGAACGAATGTGCATTTGGGTGTCAGCAATACCTGGAAAGCTGCACACCCCAGCACGTGGTATAAGCTCCTTATATAGGAAAAAACCGCAGATCAGCATACAGGCAAGGGGTGCAAAGTGATTGATTACAAAGTATGATCTCATGTTTGAGTGGTCACCCAGGTGTGACCTGCTTTTCTACAAAGAAAAAGCTATAGAATGTACCCTGAAAACTCCTCGATTGTCTGTTGGCCAGCCAGGTGTGACCCAAAAAGGATTGTTTGTCTGCCCTCAAGTTGGGGCCAATTTCCTTGTCCTGGGCCAAGGCCTGTGGGAAACTTTTTCTCTAGGGAAACTAAAATCTTTCATTCCCCCATTTTTTTGGTGAGGTTTTAATCCTAAAACCTATGGTCCTTCTTGTTGTTTCAGAACCTGATATTGCTGGGCAAGAACTAGGGCTTGGGTAATGGACAAACGTTTTCCCCATGTAAGGGAGTTCTTTTTGACTTAGCATTTTAACCAGGGAAAATGAGCGACATATTCTTTCCCATGCTACATCTTGCTGATTGGGACAAAGTTAGACCTAACCTCAACCAATCATGAGTCTGGGTTGAGTGTGAATCTTCATATGGGTATGCAGATGATTCTCAAAATGCTGTCTGACTTGGGATTCCATTTCTTGCTGCAGGGACTTGGGAACACTGTCCACACTTCAGGGCTTCTTATAAAAGACCCTCATTTGTCTCCTCAATGGAGAAGGCAGAATCGGGTTCTACAAAATCGCTTGGACTAAGTGGAGGAGGAGAGATGACAGTGCCATGGCTCTCCCTCATGGAGAGAATGGACTCATGAATCTGGAGATGTAATGGACTGGCTGACTGGTGAATGGGAACTGACACAACTGTCTCTGAAATGTGGAATCCCCAAAAGCAGAGCCCAAAAAGAGCTATAAAACCCAGGTCTGAATGGCATAACATTAACCTCTAGAAGCCCATGCATGAGCTTGGTAGAACTCTGTCCAATATGACCAGACAGAAAATCCCATGTTCCCAGCCACTTAAGTTGCTGGTCGTAGACACCCAAGACCTTATTCCCATGGTCTCCAAATAAAAGTGAAACATTCATGGCCAAAGGTTAAAAATGGCTGGGGTACAATTCTGACAGCAGCCAGTAACCACATGAAGGAGGATGGAAGCTGGCAGATTAAGAAACATGAACCAAAACCAGGAAATCACCTGGGAATCCTCAGGACTAAACAGGTACCAACCCACAACCACTCCTATAAGAGAAAGAATAGTCCCGGGCCCATCTTTTTAGAATGCTACCTCTAGTTTTTACAGTAATATCTTCTCAAAAACCAAATACTTCCTAGAAATAATATCTGGGTGAGTGGGGCTGGACAAAGTCAGGAAACAGCACAATTGGGAGACAATATGTGAACCAGGGAGATGTCGATTCTCTAGAGGCCATAAACCAAGAAGTGGTCAGGAAACACAGGTGTGCTGTGATCATCTGCTCCATGTAGGGCTGAGGCTGTGGCTGTAGCCTGCACCTTTGGTGGCAGCTTGAGCTGCTACTGAACCTCAAGGGGGAGGTGTCCGATAGTTCTGGTTATACTGGATTATCATTGAAGCTGACTCTGTTGTGTCTTGAAATGCTACTGATTGAAATGGGTATGCAGCTTTTTTTTAATAGAAATGGACCAGTGGTTCATGTAGCACGGTCTTGGACAACTAGCCCCATACTCAGAATTTACCCCAGAACCTGACCAATATAAGAGAAAGACCAAGGCAATATTAGAAGGGCTGGTTTCGGGAAAATAACTAACTGATAGCCGGATTACTCAGGACTACCAGTGGCAGGGGCATTAATGGAGACAGGAACACTTGTTTTGTCACTCTGACAGCTGGCTTCTTCTCCTTGATTTCCTGGCATTTTGAGATGTTCTTGTGGATGTTCATCAGTAACACCTGGTGGAAGACAGAAGTGCAGAGGTCAGGGAACTCAGCATCACACACTACTCTATGCCCCAGATATGATGCTTTCAGACTGTGGTTGAGTTGGGGAATGGAGCCCACAATGGCTGTGCCTGGAGACATGGACCTACCCCGGCAGAGACAAGAACAGATAAGTTACCATGGGAGTAGTTCAACCAAGAAGCAGCTTTAGTTTCTCTGGCTGTCGTCTTGAACATTCGGTGGCTCATTCAGTCTGTACCTTGCTTGATTATTTTTGAACCAGATCTGGAAGGAGAAAGAAATCACAAGACTGGTGTGCCTAGTTGAACATGCTGTATGGAAACCTTGTCTCTGGCTACTACCCACATAAATACAGTTTTGGGTCCCTGAGACCCTGCCAAGATGATAATGCAGCTCCATAATGGTGCCCAGATTGAAGAACAACGAGGCCCAGCCATCAATGCACATAGGTCCACTATCCACAACTGTCCCAAGCTGATCAAAGCACTGAGGGATCACTAAGGATATGGGACTGATGGTATGGGTAAAGGCACCATAGCTGGTTTTGCTAAGTGAGAAAGGGACAAGAGCAGTACAGACCTTGATCTCTTTCTCCGTCACGCCAACTATAACTGCCAGCTCCTTGTGTCGGTCAAAGTTCAGGTACATACATTGTTTGAAATGTTCCTGAAGGAGCAGCTTTTGCTCCTTTGTGTATACAGTTCGTTCCTTCTGCTGTTTCCTTGGACCCGCATTTCGAACTTGATGGGACGGAAATGTAGAGAATGAGGAACCCTCACAGGCAGAACTTGAGGAGGAGCTCAACAGCATCTGTTGATTAGGGCTGGGTGATGATCTGATTCCCACTGATGGGGGATCTTGAAGTATTTGGAGTCTAGAGTCCAGTCATGATGGTACTGGGGTCCGTTGTGGAGTCCGTGCTGGATATAGATCTGTAAGAGCTGAGAAACACTTGCAAGTTTGCTGTACCTTTTCTTGAGAAAATAGGCGACTTTGTGATCTTTTAAGGCTCCTTTTGCTTACATAGGCTAGATGATGTGGGGGGCTTGATTGCATTTGAACTTCTGGGTGAAATGGGGGATTTAGAGATGTCAACAAACTTGACTTCCATGAAAGTTCTTCACACCTCTTGAAACCTGGTTCCAACTGTGCAATGGAAGGTGGTGTTAAATCTGGATGCAATTTGGGGACCTGGATCATGTGGCTGCTTAAGTTTCCTGAAGTGACTGGATCTTTTTGGAGAACTCCAGGTACTGGTGGATGGAGAAGCATACTGGGATGTGCTCCTACTGAAGAGCTGTCCCCTACTGTGCAACCTAAGAGGAGGGAAATAGAATAGTTCCATAATCCCCAGGGTTTGCTCAAGTCTTCCCAGCTTTTGCAAATTTGTTCCAAACTTCCTGTGCATTAGGGATAGCATCTACTATTTTCTCTCTGCCTTTCATACCGCTTCCCTAGGCTCTAAGTTTTCTAAACAGTGGAATAAACAAACATAACAATAGCTCCCATATTAGTACAAGACTGCCCACTAAGGCTGGTAATGAAGAGGAACCTCACCCAGATTATAGAAATCCCATGTCTTCTGTTCTTTTCTTGGTGCTCTCTGTCTCTAACTAAGGAGTGAAGGTAGGCAATCACAGGTGTCTCTACCTAAACTTCACCATTAACACAGGAGCCTTTTGGCCAATTCACTCTGGATGTCGGCAGTCTCTCCAAGAACCTGACCTTCTCCATCCAGGTCCCTACCAGTATCTCCACCCGTTATCCTCTCATAGCCAGCAGACCACCCCACATGTTGTGTTCCCAACCCTATGGATCCACTTGAGGACTTTTTATATGGGGCAGAAAACTAAATTCCAGACTCCTAGGGAGCTTACAAACTAACAGGACCATGGCCAAAGCTTGGGGGACTGGTGTCCTCTTTGGACTGCCTGAATTGCAGGAGTAAACTGACATCCCTTTGCTGATTTTCCTGTTCTGGAGGTTTGACTCTACTTAGCTTGCTTCCCAGGGGTCTTCTGCTTTCCTTTCCATGGCTTTCACTCTGTCTTTCTTTCTATCTTCCTGGCTTTCCTAAGTTCTCTTGTTACTTCTCTCATTTTTGCTTGCTTGCTGGCTAGCTGATTGCTTTCCTTCCTTCCTTCCTTCCTTCCTTCCTTCCTTCCTTCCTTCCTTATTTGTTTAGCTGATAAATGTTTTCTTTATAACACTTGTTGGCTTGTATCTAACTCTTTCTATGGATTAGGATGAATTCAAACTCAGAGATCCCACAGTCCCTCTAACTTTGTGATGGGATTGGTAACCCAATAGTGAAAGGGTTGATCAGCCTTAGTTCTTCCCTTCTTGTTTGTCAGACGTTCTTCGATGGAGACAAGACACAGTCCATCTGCCTGGGTCGTCTAGAGCCTCACTCTGGTCCCACGATCATATGGTTTACCAAGTACACAGTGTTGGCCCCAATCTCCTGCCAAGCGCTAAAGGCCGAGGCCTGATGGTGGCTTAGTAGATGTTCACAGATTGCTCCTGGGCTAAATGGGTTTTCAGCAGATAGGGTTGTTCTCTTTGTGTCAGGAACTAAATGGAATTTAATCAGTACCAAAGAAACCTCAGTTTTCTTCCCAGTGCCCTGTCACTCACAGCTCTATAAATAGAATACCCATCTGACCCTTTACTTGATCAAGAAATCTGTCTCAGGGAAGGCCTGTTTACTGGGCCAAGTTGCAGGAAGCTTTCTGGATACCTATGGGTGATTTAATTTACCTTCTAAATAGAATGCAAATTTAACTGAGAAGGCACAGGTGAGACTCATTGACAGAGGGTTTTTGTTTTTTTGTTTTGTTTTGTTTTTAGAGACAGGGTTTCTCTGTGTAGCTTTGGAGCCTATCGTGGCACCTACTCTGGAGAACAGGCTAGCCTGGAACTGAAAAAGATCGGTCTGCCTCTGCCTCTGCCACCCAGTGCTGGGATTAAAGGCGTGCACCATTAATGCCAGGTGACGAAAATCCATGAATGTAATCCACCAAATAAACAAACTGAAAAAGAAAAACCACATGATCATCTCACTAGACACTGAAAAAGCCTTTGACAAATTCCAACATCCCTTCATGATAAAAATCTTGGAGAGAACAGGAATAACAGGAACTTATCTAAACATGATAAACCCATATACACCAAACCAATAGCCAAGTTAAACTAAAAGGAGAGAAAAAGCGTTTCCTCTAAAATCAGCAACAAGACAATGCTTTCCACTCTCTCCATATCTCTTCAATATTGTTCTTGAAGTTCTGGCTATAGCAAGAAGACAAGAAAAGGGGATCAAAGGGATACAAATTGGAAAGGATGAAGTCAAACTTTCACTATTTTCAGACGACATGATACTCTACATTACTGACCCGAAAAACTCTACCAGAGAACTCCTATGGCTGATAAACATCTTCAGCAAGTTAGCAGGATAAAAAATTAACTAAAACAAAAAAGTCAGTAGCCCTAATTATACAGATGATAAATCCAATGATAAAGAAATCAGAGAATCATCACCTTTCACAATATCCACAAGCAACATAAAATATCTTGGGGTAACACTAACCAAAAAAGTGAAAGACCTGTACAATAAGAACTTTGAGACTTTAAAGAAAGAAATTAAAGAAAATAACAGAAAATGGAAAGATCTCCCATTCTCTTGCATAGGTAGAATTAACATAGTAAAAATGGCAATCCTGCCAAAAGCAATCTACAGATTCAATGCAATCCCAATCAAAATCTCAACACAGTATTTCACATACATTGAAAGAACAATACTCAACTTGATATGGAAAAATAAAAAGCCCAGGATAGCCAAAACAACACTTTACAATAAAGGATCTTCTGGAGGCATCACCATGCCCGACTTCACGCTCTACTATAGAGCCATAGTTCTGAAAACAGCTTGGTATTGGCACAAAAATTGACAGATAGACCAATGGAATCGAATTGAAAACCCTGATATTGACCCACGCACCTACGAATACCTTATTTTTGACAAAGGTGCTAAATCTATACAATGGAAAAAAACGTCTTCAACAAATGATGCTGGTACAATTGGATTCGGACATGCAGAAAATTGCAGATAGATCCATACCTGTCACCATGCACAAAACTTAAGTGCAAATGGAACAAAGATCTCAGCATAAATCCAGCCACACTGAATCTTCTAAAAGAGAAAGTGGGAATTACCCTTGATCAAATTGGCACAGGATACCACTTCCTCAACATTACTCCAGTAGCACAGACACTGAGGTCTGCAATTAATAAATGGGACCTCCGGAAACTGAGACGCTTCTGCAAGGCAAAGGAAACAGTCAGTAGGACAAAATGTCCACCCACAGAATGGGAAAAGTCTGATCCCGCATCTGACAGAGGACTGATTTCCAAAATATATAAGGAGCTCAAGAAGCTAGCCACCAAAACACCAAACAATGAAATTAAAAAGTGGGGTGCAGAACTAAATAGAGAATTCTCAACAGAGGAATCTGAAATGGCTGAAAGACACTTAAGAAAGGGCTCAAAATCATTGGCCATCAGAGAAATGCAACTCAAAACAACTCTGAGATACCACCTCACACCTGTCAGAATGGCTAAAATAAAATTACCAATGACAATCTATGCTGGAGAGGATGCGGAGAAAAAGGAACATTCCTTTATTGCTGGTGGGAGTGCCTACTTGTAAGACCACTCTGGAAATCAGTATGGTGGTTGCTCAGAAAAATGGGAATCAGTTTACCTCAAGATCCAGCCATTCCTCTCTTGGGTATATACCCAAATAGCGCATGTTCATACAAGGACATATGTTCAACCATGTTCATAGCAGCATTGTTTGTAATAACCATAAACTGGAAACAGCCTAGATGCCCCTCAACTGAAGAATGGATTGAGAAAATGTGGTACATTTATACAATGGAGTACTATTCAGCAGAAAAAAGCAATGGAATTTTGAAATTCGCAGGCAAATGGATGGAACCAGAGGAGACCATCCTGAGTGAGGTAACCCAGTCACAAAAAGACAAACATGGTATGTATTCACTGATATATGAATTTTAGACATAGAGCAAAGGATTACCAGCCTATGATGCACTTCACCAAAGAAACTAGGAAAGATGAATGGTCCCCAGGAATGGAAGTGGCATGAACTCTTGAACTAACTGGGGGCATGAGGGTAGGGGGGAAGGAGCTGCTACAATAAGAGCAAGAGAAGAGGAGTAGAGGAGAGGAAATGGAGGGGCAGAAATACTGAGTTGGTGGAAGAATAGAGGAAAGAGAGAAAGATGAGAGATACCATATCAGAGGGAGCTACTATAGGACCGAGAAGCGATCTGGTACCAGGGAGATCTCCAGAGACCTACAAGGATGACAGGATCTGACAATCCAGGCAATGGTAGAGAGGATAACCTAAAAGCCCTCCCCCTAAAATGAGATTGATGACTTCTCCGTATGCCATTCTTCAGCCCCTACCCAGTGGCTGATGGAAGCAGAGACAGACATCCACAGATATACACTGAGCCGAAACCGGGAATTTAGTTGAAGAGGGGGAGGAATGAAGAGCAAGGAGGTCTGTACCAGGTTGGAGAAACCCACAGGAACAGTTGACATGAACAAGGGAGAGCACATGGGCCCCAGATGCTGTCGGGGAGACCAGTACAAGACTGATCCAGACCACTGAACATGGATGTCAATAAGGAGGCCTCTGAACTCCAGGGAGACTCTGATGGTGGATAAGTATTTTTCTCTGGTGCAAGAAGGGACTTTGAGAGCCCATTCCACATGTAGTGTTACACTCTGGCCCTGGACACATGGGGAAGGGCCCAGGACCAGCACAGGAAGATATGGTGTACTGTACACAGCCCCCTTTGAGTGCCCTACCCTGCCTGGGGAGTGGTGGGTGGATGGGGTAGGGGGGCTGGTCATGGGGGAGGAGGGTTGGGGGTGAGGGGAGGGAGAGGTAGAAGGGACTTGAAACAAGCTTGTTCCCTAACTAGAACTAATAAATAAATTAAAAAAAGATGAAGTCTCAATCCTGAACATCTATGCCCCAAATTAGAAGGCACCCACATTTGTAAAAGTAATACTACTAAAGCTCAAACCACTCATAAATCCACACACTCTTATAGTAGGAGACTTCAACAGCCCGCTTTCACCACTAGACAGGACCAGCAGACAGAAACCTAACAAAGAAACCAAGAATCTAACAGAACTTATGACCCAACTGGGTTTAACAGATATCTATAGAACATTCCATCCAAACACAAGAGAATATACCTTCTTCTCAGTGCCACATGGCACCTTCTCTAAAATTGACCACATAGTTGGCAACAAAGCAAACCTCCACAGATACAAAAGAATTGAAATAACTCCCTGTATCTTATCAAATCACCATGCTTTAAAGCTAGAATTGAACAGCAATACAAATTGCAGAAAAATTATAAACTCGTGGAAATTGAATAACATCCAATTATACCATTCCTGGGTTGAGGAAGAAATAAAAAAAGGAAATTAAAGACTTCCTGGAATTTAATGAGAATGTAGACACAAATTTCCCAAACTTATGGGACACTTTGAAAGCATTGCCAAGAGGAATGTTCAAAGCACTAAGTGCTCATATGAAGAAACTGGAAAATAGTCACATGAGAGAATTGACGAAACAAGTGAAAGCTTTAGAGCAAAAAGAAGCAAACTCACCAAGGAGGAGTAGATGCCAGGAATAACCAAACTGAGGGCTGAAGTCAATAAAGTAGAAATTAGGAAAACATTACAAATAATCAATGAGATAAAGAGTTGGTTCTTTAAGAACATCAACAAGATAGATAAACCTCTATCCAAACTAACCAAAAGGCAGAGAGAGAGCATGCTAATTAAAATCAGAAACGAAAAGGGGGATATATCAAAGGACACTGAGGAAAGCCAGAAAATCATCCAGTGATACTTTGAATACCTGTATTCAACAAAATTCCAAAACCTAAAGGAAATGGATGTTTGCCTGGATAAATATCCCTTACCAAATTAAACCAAGAACAGATATGCAATTTAAATTGACATATAACACCTTATGAAATATAAGCAGTCAACAAAAGCCTTCCAACACAAAAAAATAGAAAAAAAACCCAGGGCCAGATCACTTCACTGCAGAATTCTTCCAGTAATTCAAACAAGAAGAGCTAATACCAGTACTGCACAAGTTGTTCAACACAATAGAAGCAAAAGGGATATTGCCAAAATCTTTTTTTTTGGGGGGGGTGTTTCTAGACAGCGTTGCTCTGTGTAGCTTTGGAGCCTATCCTGGCACTCGCTCTGGAGACCAGGCTGGCCTTGAACCTCGAACTCATAGAGATCTGCCTGCCTCTGCCTCCCGAGTGCTGGGATTAAAGGCGTGTGCCACCAATGCCTGGCTCAAAATCTTTTCACGAAGCTACAATTACTTTGATGCCCAAGCCACACAAAAATACAAATAAAAAGAGAACTACAGATCAATATCCCTCTTGAACATCGATGCAAAAATATGAAACAAAATATTGGTGAATCGAATCCAAGAACACATCAGAAAAATCGTCCACTATGATCAAGTAGGTTTCATCCCAGGGATGCAAAGAAGGTTCAACATATGAAAATCCATGAATGAAATTCATCATATAAACAAACTGAAAAAGAAAAACCACATGACCATCTCACTAGATGCTGAAAACCCTTTGACAAAATCCAACACCCATTCATGATAAAGGTCTTGGAGAGAACAGGAATAACAGAAACATATCTAAACATGATAAAAAAATATACACCAAAACAACAGCCAACATCAAAATAATGGAGAGAAACTCAAAGCCATTCCTCTAAAATCAGGAATAAGACAAGGCTGTACACTACATATCTCTTCAATATTGTACTTGAAGTTCTAGCTAGAGCAATAAGACAACAACAGGGGATCAAAGGTATACAAATTGGAAACGAAGAAGTCAAACTTTCACTATTTGCAGATAAGTGACCGAAAAAACTCTACGAGGGAATGATTACACCTGATTAACACTTTCAGCAAAGTAGCAGGATACAAAATTAACTCAAGAAAATCAGTAGCCCTACTTTGTACAGATGATAAATGCAATGAAAAAGAAATCAGAGAAACATCATCCTTCACAAATCCACAAACAACATAAAATATCTTGTGGTAATCCTAACCAAAAAAGTGAATGACCTGTTCAGTAAGAACCTTGAGTCTTTAAAGAAAGAAATTGAAGAAGATAACAGAAAATGGAGAGAACTCTCATGGTATTGGACAGGTAGAATCAACACAGTAAAATGGCAATATTGCCAAAGGTAATCTACAGAGTCAAGGCGATCCTCATCAAAATCCCAATACAGTTATTCACAGACCATGAAAGAACAATAGTCAACTTCATATGGAAAAACAAAAACCCGGTATAGCCAAAATAAATTTGTACAATAAAGGATCTTCTGGAGGCATCAACATCATATTATATAGCCATAGTACTGAAACTAGCTTGGTATTGGCACAAAAACAGACAGACAGATCAATGGAGAAGAATTGAAAACGCGGATATTAACCCCCACAACTATGAACAACTTATCTTTGACAGAGATGCTAAATCCAACAAATGGAAGAAAAACAGCATCTTCAACAAATGGTGCTGACACAACTGGATTCGGACACACAGAAGATTGCAGATAGATCCATATTTGTCACCATGCACAAAACTGAAGTATAGATGGACCAAAGATCTCACCATAAATGTAGCCACTCTGAATCTTCTAGAAGAGAAAGTGGGAGATACCCTTGAATGAATTGGCACAGGAGACCGCTTCCTGAACATTACACCTGCAGCACAGACATTGAGATCTGCCATTAATAAATGGGACCTGCTGAACCTGAGAGGCTTCATTAAGGCAAAGGACACAGTCAGTAAGACAAAATAACAGCTCATAGAATGGAAAATATCTTCATCAACCTACAACAATGAAATTACAAAGTGGGGTACAGAACTAAATAGAGAATTCTCAAAAGAGGAATCTGAAATGGCTGAAAGATACTTAAATGCTCAAAATCCTTGGCCTTCAGTAAAATGTAACTCAAAATAACTCTGAGGTACCACCTCACACCTGTCCAAATGGATAAAATAAAAAATACCGATGACATTCTATGCTGGAGAGGGTGTGGAGAAAAAGGAATACTACTTCACTGTTGGTGGGAGTGAGAATTTGAAAGAACTTTTTGGAAATCAGTATGGTGGTCACTCAGAAAAATGGGAATTGATTTACCTCAAGATCCAGAAATTCCTCTCTTTGGCATATACCCAAATAATACACCTTCATACAACAAGGACATATGTTCAACCATGTTCGTAGCAGCATTTTTTGTAATAGCCAGAACTTGGAAGCAACCTCAACAGGAGAATGGTTAGAGAAAATGTGGTACATTTATACAATGGAGTACTATTCAGCAGAAAAAAAAAAACAAAACAATGGAATCTTGAAATTCAAGGCAAATGGATGGAACTAGAAGAAACCATCCTGAGTGACATAACCCAGTCACAAAATGACAACCATGGTATGTCCTCACTCATATATGAATTTTTAGAAACAGAGCAAAGGATTACCAGCCTATACTCCTCTTCACCAAAGAAACTAGGAAACATGAAGGTCTCTAAGGGAAAATGCATGAAACCCAGAAATGGGAAGGGGCAGGACTCCTGACCTAATTGGGAGCATAAGGGTAGTGGAGAGGGAGATACCAGAAAGAGAGGAGGAGAAGAGGAGATGAGAGGTTAGGAGGAAATAAAGGAGCATATATGTTGAGTTGGGGGAAGAATAGAGGAGAGCAGGATGAGAGATACCATATTAGGGGGAGCCATTATAGGTCTGAGAAGAGATCTGGCCCTGCAGAGATTTCCAGAGACTTACAAGGATGACACGAACTGACCATCTAGGCAATGGTGGAGAGGATAACCTAAATGCCGTTCCCCTAAAATGAGATTCATGACTACTTTTCGTGACATCCTAGAGCCCTCATCCCGTGGCTGATGTAAGCAGAGACAGATATCCACAGATATACACTGAACTGAACTCTGGAACTACTTGCAGAGAGGGAGGAATTAAGATGGAAGGGGTCAGTACCAGGCTGGTGAAACCCACAGAAACAGCTTGCCTGAACAAGGAAGGGCAGCACATCGACCCCAGACTGCAGTCTGGGAGGCCAGTACTGGACTGATCCAGACCCCTCAACATGGATGTCAATGAGTAGGGAGCTCCTGGTAGTTAATTAGTATTTTCCCTAGTGTAAGAAGGGAATTTGAGAGCCTATACCACGTGAATGGATGCACTCTTAGCATAGACACATGGGGAAAGGCCTAGGGCCAGCCCAGGATGATGTGGTGGACATTGTGGACACCCTGCTGAGGGCCCTACCCTGTCTGGGGAGTGGAGGGTGGAATGGGTGTGAAGTAGCTCAGATGTGGGTAAGGAGGAATGGGGTGATGGGAGGGAGAGGGAGAAGGGATTGATATGTGAAACAAGGTTCTTTCTAATTCAAACTAATAAAAAAATTAAAAAAAGAAATTCAAAGAAGAGCTAATACTAACACTCCTCAAACTGTTCCACACAATAGAAGTGGGAGATTAATTACCAAATTCTTTTTATGAGGAAACAATTACCTTGGTAACCACACCAAACAAAGACAAAACCAAGAAAGAGAACTACAATTTACCCGCATAAACATTGGTGCAAAAAGTTTAATAAAATACTAGCAAATTAAATCCAATAACATATCAGGAAAATCAGTCACCATGATAAATGCTCTTCATGTTGGGGGTGCTGTGTTGGTTCAACATACAAAAATCTATCAATGCTAGCCACCACATAAACAAACTGAAAATGAAAATCTCATGATCATCTCACTAGATGCTGGAAATCCTTAGACAATACCCAATACCACTTCATGGTAAACGTCTTGGAGAGATCAGGGATAACAGGAACATACATGATCATAATAAAAACAATATACAGTAAACCAACAGCCAACATCAAACTAAATGGAGAGAACCTCAATATGATTCATCTAAAATCAGGAAGAAGACAAGGTTGTCCTCTCTTTCCATGTGTCTTTAATATTGTACTTAAAGTTCCAGCTTGAGCAAGAATATCACAGCATATCAAGGGCATACACATTGGAAAGGAATTACGCAAATGTTGACTGTTTGCAGATGATATGATAGTTTACCTAAGTGACATGAAAAACTCTACCAGGTTGCTCCTTTAGCTAATAAACACCTTCATAAAAGTGACAGAATAGAAGATTAACTAAAAAAAAAATCGGTAGCCCAAATATATATACAGACAAAAATGGGCTATGAAAGAAATTAGAGAAACATCACCCTTTCCAATAGCCACAAGCAACATATAATATCTGGGGGTAACACTAACCAAATGAGTGAAAGATCTGTATGTCAAGAAATTTGATTCTTTAAAGACAGAAATTAAAGAAGATACCAGAAATTGGAAAGATCTCCCATACTCTTGGATAGGCACTATAAACATGTTAAAAATGGCAAACTTGCTAAACGCAATCTACAGATTCAATGCAATCCCCATGAAAATACTCTCTCAAACTATACACATGGGGGATTGACTAGACCGTATCCCAAAGGACATGACAGACTCTGAAGAGCCCCCCCCCATGGAAGGCCACACTATCTCTGCGGAGCAGAAAGTATATGGTATATGTGGGCTGTTATTGGAAAGCAGGGGAGTAGGGGAGGGAATGGGAACTGGATTGACACGTAAAAAAATTTTGTTTGTAATTTAAATTTAAAAAATGGAGAAAAAAGGAAATAAATGATTATCTTCTGAGGAAAAAAAGTTCGAATTCAGCAACACAAATAGCAGGAACCCTAAAAACTCATGGAAATTGAACAATATGATTGGGTTGAAGAGGTTGCTCAGGAGTTAAGGTAACTGGCTGTTTCTCCAGAGTCCTTGAGTTCAATACTGAGCTCTAAAAATAGAAAAAGCTGGGCCATTTTGGTGCATGCCTTTAATCTCAGCATGTGGGAAGCAGAGGCAGGTAGATCTCTGTGAGTTCGAGGAAGGGCTGGTACAGATTGAGTGCCAGGATAGGTTTCAAAGCTACACAGAGAAACACTGTATTAAAAAAAATTCAACAAAAATGGAGACACAGCATACCCAAACATTTTAGACAAATTGAAAGCAGAACTAAGAGGAAAGTTCATAGCACTACGTGCCCACATGAAGAAACTGGGATATAGTCACACTAGATAATTAATAGCACAACTGAAAACAGTAGAACAAGAAGCATCAAATATATTTTGTGATTCTCTGTGTTACTTTCACCATGTAGAGTCTTGGTCTGAACTCTGATCACCAATCCTAACAGAAACAGCTTTATTCAAGCACTGAGATTTCAATAGTCTCCTCTAAATTTTTGATTTTTAAAGATCCTCATATATTCAAACTAGCTTATAAGTCACTAGGGATCCCATGTTGGCCTTAAATGTTTGATCTTCTTATTTTCTCATTTCTCAAATTTACAGTACTACTGACAGTTTGGAAGGCACACCAGGTGGCAGAAAAACTTTCTCTAGGTAAACAAAGTTTTCTTAACAGTTCCTGAAGGGTTCTCAGTGACAGAGCACAATGCCCTATCTGTTTCTCATAACAGAAAGAATCATAAGCAGGTGATCTTTAGTAAGGTCTATATTATGACTAATCTGAATTTAATTTACCAAGCTAGGTAGGCCGATGGGAGCCTATATTGACTTTTATTCAGGAATATGAGCATGGAAATAAAATGTGAAGCACAGACCAATATCCCTCATGAACATCGATGCAAAAATACTCAATAAAATCCTTCAAACAAAATCCAAGAACATATCAGAAAAATCATCCACCAAAATTGAGTTGGCTTCACCCCTGGGATGCAAGGTTGGTTCAACAATCAAAAATCTACCAATGTAAACCACCATATAAACCAACTGAAGAAGAAAAACCACACGATCATTTCATTAGGTGATGAAAAAGCCTTTGGCATAATCCAATAGCCCTTCATGATAAAGACCTGGAGAGATCAGGAATAACAGGAACATACCTAAAAGAAGTATAAACAATACACAGTAAGCCAACAGCCAAAATCAAACTAAATGGAGAGAAACTTAGAGCTTTCCCTCTAAAATTGGGAACTACATAGGGCTGTCCACTCTCTCCATATCTCTTCAATGTTGTCCTTGAAGTTATAGCTAGAGCAATAAGACAACAGAAGGAGATCAGGGGGATACAATTTGGAAAGGAAGAAGTCAAGCTTACACTGTTTGCAGATGATATGATAGTTTACATAAAGGAACTGAAAAACTCTACCAGGAAACTCCTACACCTGAGAAACATCTTCAACAAAGCGGCAGGATACAAGATTAACAAAAAAATCAGTAGCCCTACGATATATGGATGATAAATGTGCAGAGACAGTAATCAGAGAAACATCATCCTTTACAATTGCTACAAACAACATAAAATACCTTAGGGTAATGCTAACCAAAAAAGTGAAACACCTGTATTATAAGAATTCTGAATCTTTATAGAAAGAAATTAAGGAAGATATCAGAAAATGGAAGGATCTCCCACGTTCTTAGATAGGTAGGATCAACATATTAAAATTGGCAATCTTACCAAAAGCAATCTACAGATTCAACACAAACGGCATCAAAATCCCAGAACAATTCTTCACAGACCTTGATAAAACAATTTTCAATTTTATTTGGAAAATCCAAATACCCAGGATTGGCAAAAAAAACCTTTTACAATAAAAGAACTTAGAGAGGTATCATCCCTGATTTCAAGTTCTATTATATAGCTATAGTCCTGTAAAAAGGTTCGTTTTGGCACAAAAATAAATGGGTAGACCAATGGAATAGAGTTGATAACCCTCTTAACCCACACATTTATGACAACCTGATATTTGACAAGGAAGCTAAAGCTATACAATGGAAAAAAGAAAGAATCTTCACCAAATGGTGCTGGCAAACTGTATGCTGGCATGTAGAAGTCTGTAGAAAGATCCATGTCTATCGCCATGCACAAAACTTAAATCCAAATGGATCCAAGAACTGAAACCCAGCCACACTGAACTTATTAGAAAAGAAACTAGGAAATACCCTTGAATGAATTGGTACAGGAGACTGCTTCCTGAACACAATGACCATAGCACAGACACTGAGATCAATAATTAATACATTGGACTTCCTGAAACTGAGAAGCTACTGTAAGGCAAAGGACACAGTCAGGAGGACAAAAACATCCCACGTATTGGGAAAACATATTCACCAACCCCACATCCAACAGAGGGCTGATCTCCAAAATTTACAAAGAATTCAACAAGCTAGTCTCCAAAACACCAAATAAACTAATTAAAAAGTGGGGTACAGAACTAAATACACAATTCTAAATAGAGGAATCTAAAATGGCTGAAAGACACAAAAGAAAGTGTTCAAAATGCTTTAGCCATCAGGGACATGCAAATGAAAAGGAATATGAGATTCCACCTCACTCCGGTCAGAATGTCTAAATCAAAAACACCAATGACAGTTTATGCTGGAGAGGATGTGGAGAAAGGGGAACACTCCTCTAATGCTGGTGGGAGTGCCCACTCATACAGCTCATTTTGAAATTTGTATGGAAATTGACAATCAGTCTACCACAAGATCCAGCAATTCCACTCTTAGGCACATACCCAAAAGAAGCACATTCTCACAACAAGGACATCTGTTCAACATTGTTCATCTCAGCATTATTTGAAATAGCCAGGACCTGGAAGCAATCTAGATGCCCCTGAACTGAAGACTGGATAGAGAAAATGTGGTACATTTACACAATATAGTAATACTCAGCAGGGAAAAATAGTAATGGAATCTTGAAATTACCAGGCAAATGGATGGAACTAGAAGAAACCATTCTGAGCGAGTTCATCCATTCAAAAACAGACAAACATTGTATGTTCTCACTCATATGTGGATTTTAGTCATACAGTAAGGGATTAACAGCTTGCAACCCATACTTCCAGAGAAGCTAGTAAACAAGGATGACCCCAAGAGAGACATACATGGTCCCCTGGAGAAGGGGAAAGGGACAAGATCTCCTGAGCAAATTGGGAGCACAGGGTGGAGAGGGGAGAGAGAACTAGGAGAATGAGAAGGGGAGAAGAGGAGGGGTGAGAGAGAGATGATGAGGCAGAGTGGTTAAGTTGAGGTAATAGCAGAAGAGAGCAGATGAGATATAATAGAGGGAGACATTATAGGTTCAAAGAGAAATGAGGCACTAGGGAATTGTGTGGAGAACTAGAAAGATGATACCAACCGACAATCTAAGCAACATAGGAGAGTCTAACTTAAATGCCCTCTCCTGATAATGAGACTGATGACTAATAAATATGCCATCATATAGCCTTCATCTAGCAGCTGGTGGAAGGAGAAGCAGACACCCACAGCTAAACCTTGAATTGAACTGGAATCCAGGTACTGAGAAGGACTGGTGAAGACCACAGAAACAACTGACCTGAACAAGGGAGAGCTGTTGGTCCCAGACAGATACCTGAGAAACAAGAATGGGACTGATCCAGAACCCCTGAATATGGGTGTCATTGAGGTGACCTTGGAAATCTATGAGACCTCTTGTAGTGGATCAGAACTTATCCCTAGCCTAGGAATGGAATTGGGGAGCAGATACCACATGGAGGGATACTCCCTGAGCCTAGACACAAGAGGGTTGGCCTAGGCCATATCCCAAAGAATAAGACATAGTTTGCAGAACCCCCTATGGAAGGCCTCACCCTCCTGTTGGAGCAGAAATGTTATGGGATACTTATAGTGTTATTTGTCGGTCAGGGGAGGAGGGGAGTGAAAGGGACTTGGGACTGACATATCAAACAATTTTCTTTTTAATTAAAATAAAAAAGAGAACTATAGACCAACATCCCTCAAGAAAATTGATTGGAAAAATACTCAATATAATTAGGGAGAGCACATATGGTGGACTTGCTTAGTAGGGGAAATGGAATGTGAAAGGGGGAAGGGTGGTGGGATACCAGGTTCTGGCAACAGGAGCAGCAGAGTAGAAGAGAGAAGCAGAGAGAGAGAGACAGAGAAAGGAAAAGAAAGAGAGAGATGGAAGAGAGCGGTACCCTTTTAAATGGCAATGACGTAAATGTACATAGGATGTGATCTTTGTGGTTGAAGTTGAGAGCATATCTTGTCAGAACTCGGAGATTAGGTAAGTAGAGATGCCTGAACACTAAAAAATTACAAAAAGGTTGTTCCAAATATGTGGGCCAATTTTTTTTTGTTCTTAAGTCTCATAATTACTAGTATTTCAGGCTGAGCTAGTTAAACTCAATTAATTTTCATCTTTCTGTTATATTTCAGGTTTCTGTTTCATAAATTATTTATTTATTTTATTAATTCAAATTAGGGACAAGCTTGGTTCACATGTCAATCCATGCTCCCTATCACTCCCCTCCCTCACATCCCCCACCAGGCCATCACCCCACCCACCCTCCACTCCAAAGGGATGGTAGCACCCTCCATGAGGGTTCCCCAAAGTCTGAACTGGGTGTAGGCCCTCCCACATGTGTCTCATAATTAATAGAATTACACGCTGAACTAGTTAAATTCAATTATTTTTTCAACTTTCTGTTATATTTCATGTTTCTGGTTTTATAAACCAATTTCTAAATATTTTGTTTTACCTGGCCATGGAGACACACATCTTTATTCCCTATGCTACTGAAGCAGAGGCAGGTGAATCTCAACGAGCTGGCAGTCAATCTGGTATACACAGTAGTTTTCAGGTCAGCAGTGTTACATAGGGATTACATGTTTCAAAAGATAAATAACAAATCAAACCAAAAATTATTTTATTATATTCCATATGCATGAGTATTTTGCATGTGTTTGTTTCTTTGTGCCCCATGTATAACTGGTGCATTAGGAAGAATTAAGTTACCCTGGAGCTGGAGATATGGTTGGCTTAGGAAACTTGATATCCTGGTTGGGTTTCAGGAATATGATCAGTAGTGGAAGCCAGTTTTAGAAAATTTTGTAGAAGAGTCCAAATATTTTTAGGCATTTTTCATTGGTGATTGAATGTCGGCATATAACTGTGTTTCCTGTGTTTGGTATGGAAAGGCAGGAATATCCTGAAGGTAAAGGTCACCTCTTAAATGCTAGCCTATTAAACTTGTTAGCTTATCTCATTATCACTCAACATCACCCAAGGAAACAACAAAAATTCTCAGAGAAGGCAATGGAAAAATCTTAGAAGTCAGGAGGATAGACTCATTGCCTGACATCCTGGAACTTGGGCACTTCATGTATGACTAAGACTATACTCAGGCAATTTTTTAATGAAATGCAGCTTATGATCACACACACACACACACACACACACAGAGAGAGAGAGAGAGAGAGAGAGAGAGAGAGAGAGAGAGAGAAAGAGAGAATAAACCTGGGCATGTGCTTTCCTGCTATCCAGATATTTTAGACCTTGGTTGGTAACCAGTATTTGTCTTTCATTGGATATTATGGGTAATGTGTCAGTTGCTGGAAGCCAGTATGGTCCCTAGTGTGAATTAGAGGCTGTCTTTAGATAATCACCTAATCCTTATGAGAAAAAGCAGAAATAACCTGTTACATGTTCATGTGCATAATCGAGTACACAGTAGATTGAAGCAGGCAGACTTGTTCCCATGTATTTGAAACTAGGGTATCTACCCCAGTATCCCAGAGTGGACTGCACTAAAGAGTGAGACTTTGTCTCTAAAAACCATGAATCAACAAATAAATATACAACCTACTCACTGCATGAATTTGAAATAAATTTTGAATGGGCCTGTGAGTGAATCAGCATAGAAAATATAGTATAAACATTTTGTAAACCATGAGCCAGAAAAGTGGCTACACAGTTAAGAACATTGAATATTCAACCAGATAACTGACTTCAATACTCAGAGCCAATATGGTGAATCAAAGCCTTCTCTCATTCCAGGTGATGGAAATCCAGTATCCTCTTCTGTCCTCAGCAACAACAAGACATACAAGTTGTTCAAAGACATCCACATACATACATACATAGTCAACACCTATGCTGACTTCATATCTATTGATAGCCAAAATAACATGGATTTTATAATCCACAGATTATGATCCTTTTAGTGACAGGCATTTTAATTATGCTAAATAGCTTCATGTTGAAGAGTGAGCCCGAGGTATAGATATCCAGGCAAAAACCCCTTCCTGTTGGTCACATCTCCAGATTCCTTGGCTAGAGTGTCCATTTATGGACACAATTCCAGCTACTGTTTCAGCCTTTTGAGTAGCCTACACAGTGGCTAACTGACAGAGCTCTTAACTTGGCTCTTTTGTTTTCCTAGACAGGGTTTCTCTGTGGCTTTGGAGCCTGTCCTGAAACTAGCTCCTGTAGACCAGGCTATTCTCAAACTCAGAGATCCACCTGCCTCTGCCTCCTGAATGCTGGGACTAAAGGCATGCACCACCAATGCCCTACCTAATTTGTTCTTTACATCAGAACATATTTCACAATTTTGGCAATATATTTCTCACTAAGCCCTCAGAGGATATTTTAGGTGATTTTTTTTGTATATGTGTATTGTCAGAAACATGAAACAAGAATCTGACTCATACTCAGAACCAGGTGAGTCACACGAGAATGGAACTCATCTTGGTGTGTTTGATCACAACAGTCATCCTACCCAATGGAAGACTGAATTCAGCAGGAGGTTTGTTGTAACATTGCATTTCAAGGCAACATATGCTTCAGAGCATGACCTTGGCTTAAAAATCAAATCCAGAACAAAGTACAAAAATCAACATAATAAATAAAATCTCAGTATAAGGAGTAAATCATTGAGTGGGCACTTGTTTTTTAACCTTGTCTTGGCATACTGGCTTTCACAGAGGGCACACATGTTTACTTATATATTTTACTTTTGTGTGTATTTTATCTCTACATACTTATGCACAACTGAAGAGGGAATCACATGCCATGATGCTTTAGAAAATTTGTTAGCTCCATGATGGTACAAAGAGTTGAACTCAGGACCATGGGAAGAGCAGCTAATAATCTTAATTGCTGAGCCATTCCTTTCCGTTCAATTACTGTTTTTCTTCATTTTGTTTTGATTATTTTTTAGGCAGAATTTCTTGGTTCACAGTCCTGGCTGTCCTGGAACTGGAATTGTAGAGCAGGTTAGCTTTCTTATTTTATTTTATTTTATTTTATTTTATTAGTTCAAATTAGGTACAAGCTTGCTTCAGATGTCAATCACTTCTCCCTCTCCCTCCCCACCCTCCCAATATCCCACCTGCCCCTAGCCATCCCCCCTCTACTCCCCAGGCAGGTAAGGCCATCAAAAGGGGCTCCCCAAAGTCTACCACATCATGCTGGGGCAGACCTATGGCCTACCCCATGTGTCCAGGTCAAGAGAGCATCCCTTCACAAGGGAAGGGCTTTCAAAATCCCTTCTTTTTTTAAGACTTTACATATTTAATAAAGTGCATTAACTCTGTACACATGGAAAAAAATTTTGTTCAACATTTCTAGATCAATATGGATGTTAATTTTTGTACAATGCCAACTCAACACAGTAAACTAGAATACTTTTTTCCAAAGTTGACAGCACCGCTAAAGTTTCCAAAAATTCAATATATATATGTGTGTGTGTGTGTGTGTGTGTGTGTGTGTGTGTGTGTGTGTGTATTTATATAAAAAGACCAATAATGGCAATATGTTATGCATCAATAGCAGCAACAGCTTTTCCAGGTTCTGCAGTCATTTGAACAAAATTGTAGAGACATCCAACACTCTCCATTAAAAAATAAAAGTAAAAAACAAAATCCCAGTAAAACAGCACAGTTCTGTTACTCTTGTGCTACCTGGCACCATTTTTTTAAATTCCCTTCTCAATCAACATCTGGAAGGAAACCATTCTGAGCAACATCATTAAAAACCACTCTGATAAGGCACGGTCACTACTATGTATCATAAAGCAGGTACACATATGAGTCAGTACATATCATGTTTGTCTTTTTGTGATTGGGTTACCTTGCTCAGAATGATTTCTTTGAGTTCCATGCATTTTCCTGCAAATTTCAAAATTCCATTGCTTTTTTCTCCTGAGTAGTACTCCATTGTGTAAATATACCACATTTTCTCTATCCATTCTTCAGTTGAGGAGCATCTTGGCTGCTTT
Source organism: Cricetulus griseus (assembly GCF_003668045.3). Classification (NCBI taxonomy): domain Eukaryota; kingdom Metazoa; phylum Chordata; class Mammalia; order Rodentia; family Cricetidae; genus Cricetulus; species Cricetulus griseus. The sequence continues at coordinate 15,525,713 of NC_048602.1, read as the reverse complement.
CAGTTTCTGGCTATTACAAATAATGCTGCTATGAACATGGTTGAACAGATGTCTTTGTTGTATGAATGTGCTTTTTTTGGGTATATGCCTAGGAGTGGAATTGCTGGATCTTGTGGTAGACTCATTCCCATTTTCTTGGGGAGTCGCCATACTGATTTCCAAAGTGGCTGTACAAGTTGGCACTCCCACCAGCAGTGGAGGAGTGCTCCTCTTTCTCCGCATCCTCTCCAGCATAAACTGTCATTGGTATTTTTGATATTAGCCATTCTGACAGGAGTAAGATGGTATATCAGTGTTGTTTTGATTTGCATTTCCCTGATGTCTAAGGATGTTGAACACTTTCATACGTGTCTTTCAGCCATTTTTGATTACTCTATTGAGAATTGTCTATTTAGTTCTTTACTCCATTTTTTAATTGGATTGGTGTTTTCGAGAATAGCTTCTTGAGTTCTTTGTATATTTTTGAGATCAGCCCCCTGTCAGATGTGGGGTTGGTGAATATCTTTTCGCAGTCTGTGGGCTGTCGTTTTGTCGTGCTGACTATGTCCTTTGCCTTACAGAAGCTTCTCAGTTTCAGGAGGTCCCATTTAATAATTGTTGATCTCAGTGTCTGTGCTACTGGTGTTACATTCATGAAGCAGTCTCCTGTACCAATTAATTCAAGGAATATTTCCCACTTTATCTTCTAGTAGGTTCAGTGTGACTGGGTTTATGTTGAGGTCTTTAATCCATTTTGACTTAAGTTTTGTGCAAGGCGAAAGGCTTGGGTCTATCTGTAGTCTTCTACATGTTTACATCCAGTTATGCCAGCACCATTTGTTGAAGATGCTCTCTTTGTTCCATTGTATAGATGTGGATTGTTTGTCAAAAATCAGGTGTTTGTAGGCGTGTGGGCTAATTTCAGGGTTTTCAACCCTATTCCATTGGTCTACCTATCTATTTTTGTGCCAATACCAAGCTGTTTTCAGGACTATAGCTTTGTAATAGAGCTTAAAGTTAGGGATGGTGATGCCTCCAGAAGTTCCTCTATTTTACAGGGTTCTTTTGGCTATCCTGGGTCTTTTGTTTTTCCATATAAAGTTGAGAATTGTTCTTTCAAGGTCAGTGAAGAAATGTGTTGGGATTTAATGGTGATTGCATTGAATCTGTAGATTGCTTTTGGTAGGATTGCCATTTTTACTATGTTAATTCTGCCTATCCAAGATCATGGGAAATCTTTCCACTTTCTGGTGTCTTCTTTAATTTCTTTCTTTAAAGTCTCAAAATTCTTATGGTACGGGTCTTTCACTTTTTTGATTAGTGTTACTCCAAGGTGTTTTATGTTGTTTGTGGCAATTGTAAAGGGTGATGCTTCTCTGATTTCTTTCTCCACCAATGTGTCATCCATATATAGTATTGCTACAGTTTTTTTGAGTTAATCTTGTATCCTGCCATATTGCTGAAGGTGTTTATCAGCAATAGGAGTTCCCTGGTTGAATTTTCTCTTTCACTTATGTAGACTATCATATCATCTGCAAATAGTAAGAGTTTGACTTCTTCCTCTCTGATTTGTATTCCCTTGATCTCCTTTTGTTGGCTTATTCCTCTAGGTAGAACTTCAAGTACAATATTGACGAGGTATGGAGAGAGTGGACAGCCTTGACTTGTACCTTATTATAGAGGAATTGCATTTAGTTTCTCTCCATTTAATTTGATGTTGGCTGTTGGCTTGCTGTATATTACTTTTATTATGTTGAGGTATGTTCCTGTTATCCCTGATTTCTCCAGGACCTTTATCATGAAGGGATGTTGGATTTTGTCAAAGGCTTTTTTTGCATCTAATGAGATGATCATGTGATTTTTTTCTTCATTCTCTTTATATGGTGGATTACATTGATTGATGGATTTTTTTTCATGTGGAACCATCCTTGCATCCCTGGGGTGAAGCCTACTTGATCGGGATGGATGATTTCTCTGATGTGTTCTTGGATTTGATTTGACAATATTTTATTGAGAATATTTGCATCAATGTTCATGAGGGATATTGGTCTGTAGTTCTCTTTCCTACCCCTCTGAGTCCGGCCCTGGAGGATGCTCCACAGGTGATCTGAATGGGAGAGGGCAAGCAGGCAACCCACTTCCATGGGAACAGTCTACAAATATCTCCCTCCTCCCCCCCTGCCCCTTCTGAATCTATGGTTTCGGCTTGTCGCCGATCTGTAGCCGAGAGGTCTCTGTTGTTTGGCCTTACTGTTGGTCTCAATGTTTGTCTTTTTGTCTTTTTTGTTTTTCACAATCTGACCACCATGGGACAACAACTAACAATCCCCCTAAGTTTGACTCTAGACCTTTGGTGAGACATTTGGGAACCAGCCAAGAACCAGTCCCTGGACAGAAAGAAGAAAAAAATTACAAACTTTCTGCAGTTCCGAGTAACCAACATAATGTTGGCTGGCCTCAGGATGGTTCTTTTAATCTTGAGATTATTTTACAAGTGAAAGAAAAAATGTTCGATTCTGGACTCCACGGTCACCCCAACCAGGATTATCTAAGATGGGGATGTCTAAAAAAAATCAAAAAAATAATAATAATAAAAATGTCAGAGAAGAATGTAAACTGTTTACTATGGGCTCTCATATCTATTTATAATAATAATACAGGTTAAAATTTTTGACCACACCAGGTTAATTCTGTTTAAAAATTTAATAATTTAATTCTGTATACTTGTTAAAAGATTCAATCTGTGATTTCTGGCATAAACATAAATTTTCTTATAAGCCAAAAGTCAAAACAAAAAAAGAATGGTTCAAATATTTTTAGTGTCTAATTATAACAGTAGCCAGTCATTTGTGGACATAGCTCAGAATTTATCTCCGAGCTCTAGTCATTAAATTTGGGTTATCAAGATTTCAGATATCAAGCTGGGCAGTGTTGGTGGCACAAGCTTTAATCCCAGCACTTGGGAGGCAGAGGCAGGCAGATCTCTGTGAGTTCGAGGCCAGCCTGGTCTCCAGAGCGAGTGCCAGGATAGGTTCCAAAGCTACACAGAGACATCCTGTCTCAAAGAACCAAAAAAAAAACCAAAAAAACAAAACAAAAAAAAGAATTCACATGTCTTTTTAATAAAGATAATATTAAAACTGTTTCATGGTTAAATCTGTCAAAAATTAAAACTACTAACACTAAAAATTAAAGGTTATAAGATATTTATACTTCTGTTATAGTGTTAATATTTATGGAAAAAGAAAAACAGCTAAAATTTAAGATCATAGACATAAGTTCCAAATGTTAATAAAAAAATTAAGCTGTTTAATCTCTTTTGGTATAGTAAGACAATGACCTAAGTTTAACAAAGGGCTTAAAATAAATGCTAAGGTCATAGTCTCAATTCTTTAGAATTTTAAAAACAAAACTCTTTTATAAGGGTAGCCTAAGACCACCTATATGTTATTTATTAAAGGTAAACCTGACAATATAAAGTCTCAGTTTTATAAAAGTTGCTAACCTGTTATAAGATATTTTAAAAATGCAAGTTACTAGCCATTATTATAAATAAACAAGTTGCCAGACTTACCTAGACAGACTTCTAATACTACAAAGATCTGCAGAATATGGCATTTAAAATGTTAACTAAGAAGTTTATAATATCAGGCAGAAAATTACAGATCCTGACAGTGACCAATGGTTCCTAAAGTAGATTATGGGCCTCCATAGACTGTGACAATGCTGACCTATGAGCATAATGCTCAGATGCTACACCTGATGCCAGGCAGGACCAGGCTCAGACGGTGGACATACTACAGGACACTGGAGAATTGATTGCACCACCTTTTCCTAGACAAAATGAGGTCGGTCTTTTCCATATCCCTCTTCCACAGAGAGAAAAAAAAACTCTCACTTTATGGATGTGGCAAAGATTTACTTCTGCCCCCAGTACTATTGAGACTTGGGTATGGCTAAATGTATATGGACTGGACCCTAGCATTTTGAAAAGATTCAAAAACTGTATAAAATGTATCATTCTCAGATCTCTGATAGTATTAATGGTTAAACTATAGGCGGCTTAATAGCTCATTTAATAAAGTTCTGATAAGCTGATAAAATCAACTACCTGCTGTACAGTCACCAGCTCAAGGTTTTTTAGATTTACTTTAGTTGTCATCTAAATATAAACTTAAAGGGCTTTTCATCAGGCCAGGGGCATCTCTGTCCAATCTATACCTGACTCTCTGGACAGAATAACAATGTACAAGATTCTAACCCAAACCTGTAGTTTTTGCTAGAACTCAAAGGTACAAATATATTTCTGACATTCTACAGATACCCAATATCTACTTTTTCTACAATAAAGATATCAATAAAGTTTAATAATAATAAAATGTCTAAAACTTATATGTCCTATTATATAATAAAGTTCATATAGGCTTCAGAGTATCAAAAGTCATAAAGCTTGGATCCATTTCTCACAGGTAAAAAGGACTCCAGATAAGTACAACTTTTGTTATCCCTTCTATTTGTTCCTGAGGATGGGATTTAATCCCTTGTCTTGGAACTACTGTCCTTCTTGATCACTAAAAATATGGGCCTAGTGTTCCAATAAGATATATAAGTTTTAACTTCTGTTCCCAATTTAAACACGTCTCAACAGATTTCCACTTCTGGCAGACGAATATCAGTTGCTGACTACAGCCTGCTCCTAAAGACTGCAAGCACTAGAATTGCTGTGGTTATGAACCGGTCCAGCTGATATGAACACCCCCTATCTCTGCAACAGAGTCTACCAAACAAAAGCTCCTGATGGATTCCCCATTGCCTAAATTCCTTTTTTTTTTTTGCTTTTGACCAGCATTTCAGCCTTCTTGGGTCCCTAACTTATCCCAAAGTCAGCAGGACGTAGCATGGGAAAGAATATGTCACCCATTTTCCCTGGTTAAAATGCTAAGTCAAAGGGAATTTCCTTACATGGGGGAATGCCAATATCTTTCACTCCCTGATGGGGACTCAGAGGTGGCGGCTGGGGTTGGCACGGGAATCGAAGCACTGGTCCAGGGACCCCACCACTATAATGAGCTAAAAACAGCCATAGATGAGGATATTAAAGTCATAAAAAGATCCATCACTAAATTAGAAAAATCTTTGGCTTCTCTAGCAGAAGTTGCCCTCCAGAATTGCAGGGGATTGATCTCCTTTTCCTTAATGAAGGCAGACTCTGTGCTACCCTAAAAGAGGAGTGCTGTTTCTATGTTAATCATTCTGGAGTTATTAGGGATTCCATGGCCAAGCTCAGAGAAAGACTCAACCAGCGGTGAAAGGAACAGGAGTCCCAACAAGGCTGGTTTAAAGGATGGTTTAACAGCTCCCCTTGGCTCACTACCTCAATCTCCACCCTCTTAGGACCCCTACTTATTATTTTACTGCTGCTTACTTTTGGGCCATGCATTCTTTTTTGTTTGTTTGTTTGTTTGTTTTGTTTTTTTGAGACAGGGTTTCTCTGTGGCTTTGGAGGCTGTCCTGGAACTAGCTCTTGTAGACCAGGCTGGTCTCGAACTCACAGAGATCCAACTGCCTTTGCCTCCCGAGTGCTGAGATTAAAGGAGTGTGCCATCAACACCTGGTGCTACATGCATTCTTAATCACCTACTCGGATTTATTAAAGAATGCTTATCCATAACCCAAGCCCTAGTTCTTAATCAGCAATGTCAAGCTCTCAGGCAATAAGAAGGACCATAGGTGTTAGGATTAAAACCTCACACACACACACACACACAAAATTGGGGGAATGAAAGATTTTAGTTTGCTGAGAGAAAAAGTTTTGAAAGATTTTAGTTCACAAAGAGAAAATGTTTCCCACAGGCCTTGGCCCAGTACAAGGATGTTGGCCTCAACAGGAGGGCAGAAAATAAATCTTTTTTGAGTCACACCTGGCTGGCAAGCAGACAACCAAGGACTTTTCAGGGTACATTCTATGGTTTTTCCTTTTAAAAAAAGCAGGTCACACCTGGTGACCACTCTAACATAAGATCATATTTTGTAATCAATCACATTATGCACCTTGCCTGTATGCTGATCTGTGGCTTTTTCCTATATAAGGAGCCTGCAAACCTTGCTGGGGTGTGCAGCTTCCCCAATATTGCTGACACCTGAATGTGCATTCGTTCAATAAATCCTCTTGCTTTTGCAGTTCTTGGTCTGGTTTCTGAGTCTTGGGGGCTCCTTGCATCCTGAGGCCCATAGGTGTCTGGGGGTCTTTCAATCTGTGCCTTTGATCTAGGCTTCTTCACTTACTTCTATTGCTAATAATCTTAGGCTTGGTCTCTCTCTCTTTTTTATTTTTTTGTTTTTCAAGACAGGGTTTCTCTGTGTAGCTTTGGGGCCTATCCTGGCACTCGCTCTGAAGACCAGGCTGGCCTCGAACTCACCGAGTTCTGCCTTCCTCTGCCTCCCGAGTGCTGGGATTAAAGGCATGTGCCACCAATGCCCAGCGGATTTCACTTTTTCTTGGGTCATTGAATCTATTTTCTGTATTGTGTCCTCAACGCCAGAGGTTTTCTCATCTATGTCTTATAATTTTTTGTTTATTGCTACCATCTGACTCTCCTGATAATTTCCCCAGTTTTCCCATTTCCAGGATTCATTCAGTTTGTCTTTGCCTTATTGTCTCTATTCCAGGTTTTAAGACTCAAACCATACTGTTTCCATCACCTGTTATTTCCTTAGTTTGTTTTTGTTTTTTTGTTTTTTCTTGGCTTTCTTTGCATTCTTTAAGGGATTTGTAGATTACTACCATTTTTTTTGTTTGTGTTTACTCCATTTTTTAAAAGTTTCTCATTTCTTCTTTAATAGACTCTACCATCTTCATGAAATTATATTTAATGTTGTCTTCTTCATTGTGATGTTCAGGTCCTGCTGGTGTGGAAACCTTGTTCTGGTGCTGTCATATTGCTTTTTTGGATGTTGGTATATTCTTACATTCTCATTGACCCATCTCTTTCTGCAGTAAATTCAATGGACTGTATGTTTCACGGGGGTCTCTTCTTACACTGGGTAGGTGGTGTCTGTGGCTTAGGTAGTCACTCTTCCTACAAATGGAGGTCGGTTTCCCATTTTGCTAGATGATACAGCTCTGGGGCTGTTTCAAATGTTGGCAGGACTAAGGCCCTAATGGTGGCAGATGTGTGCTGGATTGTTTGGGGTATTTGGGGTTAAATATATTTTGATAGAAGACAACAGAAATGGGGAAAGAAAAATAAACACATAAATCAGGTGTCACAATTGAACATAATAGTTAGCATGTTTATGAGAAGTTCACTTATAAGGACACAAGTATTTCATCCCAGATGTTCAATACATAGGCCAAGTATTTATGAGTTTGAGGTCTGGCTAGTCTCCATAGGAGTTCCAGTCCAGACTGTGATAAACAGTGAAACAAATTCTTAAAACAAAGAACAGCAACAACAACAAAAATACAAAACAGACAGAAAACCAAAAGGCATTCCATACAGCCTTGGGAGCCAACACTGGGCAGTTTGAAATGATAGAATTGGAGTGTAAAATCATTCTCATCCACCTAATTAATTTGTGGGAAGACTAGGCTACAAGATACACATTTGAAAAAAAAAGCAAAAAAATCCCAAAATAGAAAATCAATAAAAAGACAGAAAAATTTGCATTTTATATACATGTTTTAATAACCCCCACAGAGTACAATCTTTGTATCATGTCTCTCATAAATCATGTATTCCAAAAATAATGCAACATTACATGCACATAGACATAAACTTGATAAAGACTGTCTTCATTGTCTTTCAGATATCTCCTAGATGCCTCTTGTTCTCTTATTATTCCACTGCCAAGTGTTTATGTTGTTCATTGGAATTCCAAACTATTTGGATATGAGAAAATATTAACCAGCATAGAATGAGCTATATGTCACAAGTCATTGTAGATATATGACAACCTTGATATTTCCTTTTAATGTGGTATGGTTGGCTCCTTTTCACAGCAGTGACTGACTATGATTTCTTTGGATGTGTTGTCCTTCTATGGCATCATCAAGATTTACATAAAGATAAAAAGCTGGGACTGGGGTAGGATTCCATCTGCAATTCAAGCAGACAGGAAAGGGGCTTTTCCATCCCTAGATAGCATGTTAGTTTATTGTTTTCCCTCTAATTTGTCTCAATCTATTAACATACAACGGGCCAACCTTGTTCTTCCTAGGCAATTAGGTTGTCTTGGCCCTGGAGACCCTCCCTTTCCACTTAGTGATTAATAGGAAGAAAGTCCTGACTGCCACACCCAGGTATGGGAGGTGTGGTCTATTCTCTTTCTCAAATTTTTAACATCATTGATTGACTCTGAAGCCAGGAAGTATAAAAGGAAGTGAACTTGCAGAGAACCTCAATTGGAGCAGAGCAGAGGCTTGGAGACACATCCATTCCTATTGCTTCCTGGATAAACCTTGAAATTCATCCCAGAAAGAGGTAATCTTGGAGAATAGTAACATTCTCCTTCTTGGTGGCTTCAGTAGTGTGTTTTTTGTCATTGTTTTTGAGTTGTGGGAAATGCTGCTCACAATTACTATGAGGCCCCAAAGATATAGTGTGGTCATTGGGTAACCATTCTTTTTTGGTTTTTTCTTTTGTTATTTTATTTTTCATTTGTTTGGTTTTGGATGTTGGAGGCAGGGATTCTCTGTGTAAGAGCTCTGGCTGTCCTGGAACTAGGTCTGTAGAAGAGTAGAATAGTCTGTCTGGAGATTAACCTACCTCTGTTTTCTGAGTGCTCGATGGAAGTCTCGAAACACAACCATACATTTTGATGAAGGATATAACCTTTAAAACCCTGAATGATAGAAATGTGCTGTCTTCTTATATGAATATGTCTTTGATATCCTATGAATCCCAGATTGATGGTCATTCCATTTTACTCTTTTTGATATTTTGAGATCCATTTTCTCTGTATTCCTTTGGGGCCTATCCTGGAACTTGCTCTAAAGGCCAGTGTGGCTGGGATCTCACAGAGATAAACCTGGCTGTGACTCTGGAGTGCTGGGATTTAAGATATGTGCCACCAATGCCTGGACATTCACTTTTAATGATTTTCTTATGAAAGTGTTGCCCTTTGGAATGGGAAACAAGGGCAAATCTTAAAATTTGAGGTGCAGACCGTGCGCTGGTGGCACATACCTTTCATCCCAGCACTCAGGAGGAAGAGGCAGGTGGATCTCTGTGAGTTCGAAGGCAGCCTTGTCTCCAGAAAGAGTGCCAGGATGGGCTCCAAAGCTACACAGAAATACCCTGTCTTGAAAAACCAAAAAATTGAGGTCCAGAAACAAAAACTTCACAATTTACAAGGGGTGAACAGATATCCTTGACGTACCTCACACCATGGGGTTTCTTATTTTAGGTCTTCCCATCCTCAATCCTGGAATTTTTATCCTGATGAATCATGTATTGTTACACTGACATATTCTCATGTTTCTTGTCTCTTGAGTAAATTGTGTAGGACTATGATTAAGTATTTTGCATATGTAAATGATGGAACTCTGGCAGTTTGTCTGTATTAGGTCTCCATAATATCATAGGGAGTATCTCCATGAGTCTATAGGTTTTCAAGTGACAGGAATAATCATAGCCCCCCAATGTTATCAAAGGCTACACAAGGCCAGGCCTAGGGTTACAGATCCGTCACACTAGCTACTTGGGAATTTGCTACTTAGATGTTGAAGAGAAGACTGGACTGAAGAGTGACATTGAGGTCAACCAGGGATTAGATGCCAAATTTCCTCTTTAGCATTCCTTTAATCCCAGCATACAGAGCACGGACTCAGAGAAATCTCTGAGTTCTAGGACAACAGGATTTATATAGAATGATTAGGAAGCAAAAGAATGGAAGATATTTGGAAAAAGAGATAAAGAGAGATTGGAGGCAGAATATCTCTCCATAGCTCTGGCTATATTTGAATGCACTTTCTAAATCAGGTTGAGCACAAACTCACAGAGCTCCTCTTGCCTCTGTCTCCCAAGAGCAGGGATTGAAGGTGTGGCTTAGTTTTTTCAACCAGGCATTGGGGATGATCTGGAGAATAGGGTGATTCAGTCACACATCCTGACATTAGTGGCATGAACTACCATACCCAGCACAATCCTTTTATTCTCACTAGATCTTTTCCCTTTATATTTATGTGTGTCTGCCTGTGGAGTCAATAGCATAGAAAATGTTTCCAGAAACCCTTTACCATGAAGTTCAGCCACTTATGGTATTAATGAAGTAGGTGCCAAGAAGAACATTCAGGATTCAAGGTCAACAAGCAATCTGTTCTTTTGTTCTGTGCATAAGATATTTTTGGCAGTACATATGAGTATACAACATTGACATGTGTTAGACCCTAGGAGATCAGAAGATGAATGCATATCCCAATGGTCTGGTTTTCCACATGAATTGTTGTGAGCCAGTTGGTAGAAGCTGCAATTGAGCCACCCTTCCCTGGTAATCAAGAATTTCTCTGTATCACTGAGCAATCTGTCCAGCCCATTCACATGTTACCTTCAGACATCGCTCTCTCTACTTACAGCATATTTTTTATTTTCAAGACAGTAATTCATTGTTTAACTTTGGAACCTGTCCTGGCATCTACTCTGGCCTCGAACTCACATAGATTCTCCTTTCTTTGCATCCCAAGTGGTAGGATTAAAGGCATGTGCTACCACCAATCTTCTTACTCCCATTATTTTTAAAGTGTTGATATTTTGCAATGTGAAGTAGTAAAATACACATTAATTTTTATTCAAAGAACAATGCATTTGATGAAAAAAGGGTAATTGAGGAAAGTTATCACAGAAACACAGCATTTACCACACATCTGGAAGCTTGGCATTCAGGAAGCAAGAGTTCTGTTGCCAGAACCTGGCAGAAAGCCATGGCTACATAAGGAAGCATTATATAATTATTTTCCATACCATAAAATTAGTCCCAATTTAGTTGGAAAAAGAAACTCTAGAGCCAGGTGGAAGTAGCGCACACCTTTAATCTCATCATTCAGGAGGCAGTGGCAGAGAGACATCTGTGAGTTCAAGGTCAGCCTGGTATACAAATGACTTCACCAATTGGTAGAGCAGCTACAGAAAGAAAACCAGTTTCAGAAACAAAACTAAAGAAGGAAGCATGGGAGAAAGATAGGGAAAGCAAATGGAAAAGTAAACTCCATGAGATTTTTTTTTCTCTTTTATTTATCCTCTTTTCATATACATCATCACTGCAATTTCCATTCACTCCCTCTCCTTCCAGGTCTCTTTTCTCCACCTCACCTCCCTGCCTGATCCAATCCTCCAATCCTTACCTGCGGAAAGACAAGGCCTTCCAGAGATAACAAGCAGAGTTGGAATAATACTTACATTAAGAGGATCCAGAAACACTCTTCTCAATCAGAATAAAGTAGTTTTTTAAGTCTGTCTTCTTCCTCTGTGTTGTGCTTTTCAGATATGGCTGGTATGGATTCCCTAGATTCTGGTGGTGTCTTGTTGTTCTTTCTGTTGTTGAGTGTGATCTTACTCTGTCTTCTTCCCATATTTTTTTCAAAGGGGTGCAGTTTGGATATCTCTATCTCCTTTTGTCATCCAGAGTTGTATGTGGGCCAAGACTTAAGAGTCTGCAGCTCTGGATGGTATTTCCTCTCCTGTTATTCTCCTTGCTTAGCAGAGGTCAGGGAGGAAGGGGAACCAAAGTGTGTCCTGACTTAGGGAGATCTTCCCTGTCTGGGAAGGCACACTCTATGCCAGGAACAGGCCAAGAAAGATTGAAGATAGGGGTGATAGCTGGATTTGGTTGGGAGTAGAGGGGACACTCACCTAAGCAACGGCCAGGGCCGAGGGGGAACTTAGAATGAGGTGATTCTGGATTCAGGGAGATCCTCCCTGTTTGAGCAGGTCCACTCTATGCCAGGCTCTGGCCCGGAGAGATCCAAGGGGTGTTGGTGGGAGTCAGATGGGAGCAGAGGGGCACTCACCTCAGCAGAGGTCAGGGCTGAGGGTGAGGGAAGTGTGAGGTGTTTCTGGGCTCAATGTGGTCCTCCATGACTGGACAGGTCCCCACTATGCCAGGAACAAGTCCAGAAAGATCAAAGGCAGGTAAAATGGCTGGAGTTGGGTGGGGGAAAGGGGACACTCACTTCAACAGAAGGGGAGTGCAGAGGGGGAACCCTTAAAAATATTTTTTAAAAATTAATTATTCTGCCCATCGTTGGTGGTACACGCCTTTAATCCCAGCATTATGGAGGCAGAGGCAGGCAGATCTCTGTGAGTTTAAGGCCAGCCTGTTTTCCGGAGCTACTGCCAGGATAGGCTCCAAAGCTACACACAGAAACCCTGTTTCCTGTTTCGAAAAACCAAAAAAAAAATAATTGTTCTTAATAAAAGTAGAAAACATTTTCTGTAAACCTTCTTTAACATTTATTCTTGTCAGATAGTGTTTTGTATGATGTTTATTTGTTCTATCTTTTCAAATATTTATACCTTTAATGCCTGAATTTAGTTATTCACTGTTTAAAGTCTGAAATACATAAGCTTGTTGAGGTTTTCGTTGAGTTAAATCTACCGACAGTTGAGATCCCAGAGGTGGGTGCTTGGAAATGAACTCAGGTCCTGTGCAAGAGCAACAAGTCCACTTCACTCTTGATCTCTCTCCACTCCCTTAGAGCAATAATGGACTTAAATCTTGTGTGGAATTCCCGGACACAGCCCAGGACACACAGAGTCCATGAGAATAAGTTGTTCCTTCATTTAATATATATTTCTAGTGACTGTGGCTGCAGGACACATGGAGTCTCTCTTTCTAGTGTACATTTAGTTCTAAAGACATTGCAATACTTCGTGTACATATTTGCTAACACAGCATCCAATGATGTACTCTGAAGCCGTATATCTATTCCAAAGTGCTATGAAGCACTCCACCACAGTAGTATATCACAGGTTTACTTTTAAATCCTTTTTCTCTGCCAGCACTCATAGCTCACATCATGTGTGTCCATGTCAAAGGGAAAATTGTAGGAGTGGGTTTTTCATTTTTGCTCCCACCCTCATAGTCCCTGTGTTGTAACACAGGTGACCATGTTTGGAAAAAAGTCTTTATTAGGAGAGCCAACAAATGTCCTCTTCTACTTTCTATTTTGACACAGAGTCTCACTTACTTTCCCTGACAGCTCTGACTTGCAGTCTGGCTGTTTTCTAGATGAGTGGCTGGCAGCCACCTGTAAACCAAGTCATGTTTTGAAGTTTTTGAGGAACATCCAAACGATTTCTACAGAGGCTGTTTTCACTTTCACCACTGAGAAAAGAGTGTTCTTTTTGCTCACATCTCTAGCAGAGGGAATGTCTTCTCTTATTGATCTTGGCCACCCTGACTAGGTGAGATAAAATCTCAAGGTGGTTTAAATTTTCATTGTTGTCTTGAATAAATGTGTTGTACATTTTGAATAAATGTGTTAAGCTTTTGAGATGTAGTTTCTGGCTGTAGCCTCGCCTATCTTATAAACCAGGCCAACTTGGCCAGAGTTGAACTCAGAGATCCGCATGCCTCTGCCTGCTGGGTGATGTACTTAAAGGTGAGAACCATCACTGGGCAGCCTTTTACTTTCTTTTTGTATTTTTGTTTTGTATTTTTTGAGTCAACGTTACTCTATGAATAGATCTGGCTGTCCTGGAGATCTTTCTGTAGATCAGGCTGTATTGACTCTCACAAAGATTCTCCTTTCTCTGACTCCTGAGTTCGGTGTTAATGCAGTAGTACACCACACAAGCCTGTTTAATGCTGTCCAAAATATTTACTCAGTCATTTTTGTGCCATCTTTTGAGAATTTATCTTTTGTTTTGTATTCAACTTATTTAATATTAAAATGAAAATCAACTTATTTTCTTTCTTTTATTCATTATTTAGATCATGTTTCTTTTTATAATTCCAGTTTTCCTTTGAACTCTTTAGGCAGTAGAGGCTCTCTCAGGCCATACAGAGATCTACCTTCCTCTGCTTGCCTAGTGGTACCATTAAATCTACCTCGGTCACCTGGTCAAGTTAGGGATGCTTGTTGCTGCAGTTCATTTCATAATTTTTGTTGTGTATCCCAATTATTTACCCCTCTGTGAAATCTTGCTGTGTGACCCAACTTTTCCTGGATAGACCCCATGCCAAATATCTATTCATCCCAGCCATGAAATTAGCAGCAGAATAAAGAATAGACCACCAAAGTCCAAATCTTGAACCATCCACTATTTTGTTTTTGTGTATTCTTCATTTTTTTTGTTTTTTCATGACAGAGTTTCTCTTTGGAGCCTGTCCTGGAACTAGATTTTATAAACCAAGCTGGTCTGTAACTCACAAAGATTCCACTGCCTCTGCATCCCAAGTGCTGGGATTAATTCGTGTGCCACCACTGTCCAGCATGTGAAGGATCTTTATGTATTTTCCTTTTTGTTGTGAGTCTAGCCTATAACAGATGAGCTATCCATCCTGCCCAATTACACATTTAAAAAATATTTTTAATGATTTGTTTTTATGTTCATTGAAGTTTTCTTATGTGTATGCTTGCACAAGTGTGTCTGAAAATTGGAACAAGGTTTACTGACTGTTTGAGGTGCATTTCATATCCTTGGAATTGAACCTAGGTCCTCTGTAAGAGGAGTTGGTGCTATTAAAAGCCCAAGTAATGTTTCTCCCATTCTGAGACAATGTTTTTCTGTGCCTATTTGAATGTCATGGAACCCAGAGTGTAGGCTAGGCTGGCTTAACCTCAGAGACATGCCTACCAGTGTGTCTGCTTTGCTGGGATTAAATGCATATACTACTAGTAGCTGGCAATCACAGTTTGTTACAAATGGGGAAAAAAATCAGAGTTTACTATAGGCCCCATATACTTTTCAAAATATTTGGCTTAAATGGAATCCATTTTATCTTGTGTATGCATTTGGGCATTTATTCTTGCAGTCACCTATTTGTTTTGAGGAAAGAGAAAAGAACCAGAAGTTGAATGACCACAACATAGCTCAGAGTTAGGGGAGTGGAAAGAAGCTGTATATATATATACACTTTTTTCCTGTGTAGCTCCAGCAGGCCTGGAACATATTATATATGTAAAGGTTGCATGGAATTACAGACTTCCTAGTACTCCTGACTTTTGAGTCATAGATTTAAATAGACCCTATAAAGGGATTAAAATATGCAGTATTTGCCATGCAGTGGTGGCATAAGACTTTATTCCCAACATTTGGGAGGCAGAGGCAGGTGGATCTCTGTGAGTTCCAAAACAATCAGTATCACAGAGAAACTATAGATAGATAGATTACAGGATAATATATTCTTTCTCCAAAGCCAGTGATTAATTTGCTGTGTATCTGAAAAGTGCTTAGTAGTAAAGGAATTTCTAAAAAAAATCAGCAACCTGTCAACTTTCATCTATTTGTGATGAAACAACCCTCACATTAAATAAAATGTAAATTATAAATGTAAAATAATCTTGGACTTGTGTCTCTAAGGGTTATGGTGCATAACCTGAGAGCAAGGTTGAGTCTTGAAGGTCCATCACTACATAAACCAGACACTTGCACTCATTTATTTCCATCCATAACTACCTTTGGTAATGGAACCATTTGTTGTTTTCTCTCCTGTCCTTCTTTTACTTTTCCAAAGTTGAGATTGAATTGGAGACATTTTCATTGCAAACATCCAAAGAGGTGTCTTATTTACATAATTTTTTGCCTCATTCCCCTCTTTTTTATAAATGAAAAGGTGTGGTCACATATTCTTAGTTGACCTCAAAGACACTCTGTAGCATAATGTGTCCTTGAACTTTCAGTTCTCCCAAGAAACTGGGATTACATGTCTGTTTCCATGGGTCTTCCTCCTATATAGCCTTTTATATCACTTAGAATGTATGATTTTTCTTTACATTTGAACACACAGATATCCTCATACAAAGTTTTGTCTGATTATTGACAATTATGTCTTTTGAGGCAAGGTCTCCTGTAACCTAAGCAGTCATTGGAGCTGTTGCTTAGTCAGGACTGTCCTTCAAGTCCTGATCCTCCTGTCTCCATTTCCAAGGCAATACAGGCATGATGTATCAACCAGGTGTTTAGAGGCATTAAATGAGCCTGAGTACACAAAGATTTCAAAAATTTGGGCATTAATTTTAAAGAATTTTTATTTGTAGTTTCCAACAGGCTATACATGTTTGAAAATTGTAGTTCAAATGAGAAACCCGTTCGTCAGCCTCTACTCTTCCTATAGACATAATCTATCAAGTGTTCTAAAGATTTGGAGATATCAAACACATTGACACCAAGCCTGAGGACCTGAATTTGAGTTTCGTTGTTCAAAGGATGAAAGGAGAAAATCAATTCCCAGATGTTTTCTTGTAACTCAGTTTTTGGGTCCTGGCAGGGTAGTGACAATAAACACAACAAAAGATGTGTACTATTTAATTTTCAAAACCTTTCCTGTATTTTCTTCTTTTTTTTTTGGTTTTTTGATTTTGTTGTTAACAATAGGCCATGGTTAATCTTTTTGGCAGTGTAGGAGAGAAACTCAAGTAAGGTACTAGAAAAAATCATGTGGAAGTATTGTTTCTTCTTTTTTTTGGTTTTGCAAAATAGGGTTTCTCAGTGGTGTTGGAGGCTGTCCTGTAACTAGATCTTGAAGATCATGCTGGTCTCTTATTCACAGAGATCCTGCTGCAACTGCCTACCAAGTGCTGGTATGAAAAGCACATGCCACAGACGCCCAGCAGAACCATTGTTTCTAGATATTCTCTTTTGCTTTGTCACTGTTTTGTATTCTGCTGGGTTTCTTAAGCCTCCAAGGTCCACTTGCTAAGACACATTGCCAACTCAATGTAAGTCTTCTTCCCATATCAACCATGAGTCAATACAATCTTTTTTCAGGCAGAAATAAGACATTGTCATATAAGAACACATTCGATGTTGGCTCAGATGACCCTAGGATTTGCCATGTTGATACCTGAGGTTAATGCGGAGACAAAGGCACTAATATATGAGAAGGTTTTAAAATCCAAAGCAAATGTATTAATCACATAAATCGCTTACTAAGCAAAGACTTGTATATAAATAAAGCAACAACTGGAAAACACAGATATGCCAGAATGCCAGGAAATGGGAAAAGGCAAATATCTAAGATAAAGAAGAAATAACTAAAACTGTCTCTCCACAGAAACTTTTCCCCAAAACAAAACCCTCAGAAATGGATAACATAAGAAATTTTATGAAGACAAATTAGAGAAGGTCCAAACTTTTTAAGAAAATTAATATAACGAGGTTACCATTAGACATTACAGAATATCAGCACACAGATTCACTAATATGCATACAGTCTATACTTGTCCAAAATACAACAACCAAAAATATGTAATATATTTTTAAAGAGCAAAGGGTTTAGTGAGAAAATGTCAAGAAATAGGCAGGAAAAATATTGTCAACTTTTAATTAAAAGACCAAAGAAAACATAGCAAAAGAAAAGTGTGATCTTGACCAATGTCACCCAGCTCCTTATAATTCTATGGGTATAAAAATTAAATAATCACAAACTTCACAACTTTCACAAAATTACCTCAAAACGACCCTTGAACTGATGTTTCTGACCCTTGAGCTACTGATATTTCTTCCCAAAACAGAAGCCCCATGCTCTAGAGCTCTCTCCAGAAATGGAGGTGATCTCTTGTTATGGATCACTTCCTCCTTATAATTCTTTCTGTTTCAGGTAAATACAACCGCACTGATGCTATATCACAAACAAAATAAAATAATCCAAAAGACAGATAGACCAATGGAATCAAATTTAAAACCATGATATGGGCCCACATACCTATGAACACCTGAACTTGTACATTGAAGATGAAATCATGCAATGTAGAAAAGAAAGCATCTTCAACAAATTGTGCTGGCATAAGAGGGTGCTGGGGTGTAATGGACTACACACAAATCCATATCTATCACCATGCACAAAACATAAGTCCAAATGGATCAAAGATCCCAACATAAATCCAACCACACAGAAACTCTTAGACAGGAAAATAGGAGGTACCCTTGAAGTATATGTACACTAGAACACTTCCTGAATGTACAAACATTAGCACAGACACAGAGATGCACAATTAATAAATGTCACCTCCTGAAACTGAGAATCTTCTTAAATCAAAGGACATAGTCAACAAGAGAACATGGCAGCCGACCGAATAGAAAAAGTATTCATCAACCCCACATGGGACAAAGGACTGGTTTCCAAAATACATAAATAACTCAGGAATCTCAGCACCAAAACACCAAAAAAAAATCCAATTAAAAGTGGGATACATAATTAAATAGACACTTCTCAATAGAGGAATCTAAAATGGCTGAAAGTCACTTAAGAAAGTGCTCAAAAATACTTAGCCATCAGGTAAATGCAATTCAAAACAACTCTTAGGTGGCACACTGCTCCTGTCAGAATGGCTAAAATCAAAAACACAATGACAGTTTATGCTGGAGACAATGTGGAGAAAAGAGAACACTCCTCCAATGATAATGGAATTGCAAACTTGTACAGCCACTTTGGAAATCAATATGGCAGTTCCACAGGAAAATGGGAATTGCTCTACCACAAGATCCAGCAATTTCACTCTTAGGCATATAGACAAAAGACAACTTTCACAAAAGGACACCTGTTCAACTATGTTCATAGCAGCATTATTTGTAATGGCCAGAACCTGGATCAACCTAGATGCCCCTAAACTGAATAATGAATAGAGAAAATATAGTACATTTACACAATGGGTTTCTACTCAGCACTAAAACAAAACAATACAAAAACGTTGGAATCTTAAAATAAATGGGAAAAAGGATGGAAGTAGAAGAAAGCATCCTGTGTAAGGTAACCCAGTCCAAAAATATGATATGTACTCACTTTTATATGGATTTTAGGTGTAGAGAAAAGGATTACATGCTTACAATCTGCACAAAGAGAGTAGCTAGGGTACAAGGAGAATCCTGAAAGATATATAGATGGTCCCCCAGAAAAGGGGGAAGGGACAAGATCTCCTGAGATAATTGGAAGCATGGGGGAGGGGGATGCAGTTAGGAGGATGAGAAGGGGAAAAGAGGAGAGTAGAGGAAGACATGAGGGAGCAGGTTGATTGAGTCAGGGGAAGAATAGAGTTGAACAAGAAAAGATACCATAATAGTTGAAGCCATTATAGGTTTAAAGAGAATTCTGGCAAAAAAGATGACACCAACTAACAATCTATAATAGTCGAGAGGTTACCTGAAGCGCCCTTCTCTGATAATGAGAATGATGACTACCTTATATGCCATCCTAGAGCCTTCATCCAGTAGCTAATGGAAGCAGAAGCAGACACCCAGGGCTAAACACTGAGCCATACTCCTGGAATCTAGTTTCAGATGGGGAGGAGTGATGAACAAATGGGTCAAGACCAGGCAGGAGAAACTAATGCAAACAGCTGATATGAACAAAGGCAGCTCATGGACCAAAGAATGATAGCTGTAAAACCATCATAGGACTGATCCATGACCTCTGACCATGGGTGTCAGTTAGGAGGCTTGGGCAAACTATGGGGCCTTGGGTAGTGGATTAGAATATATCCATAGTATATACATGGTCTTTGGGAGCCTATTCTAAAGAAACACTCTCTCAGCTAAAGGACAGAGGGTTGGGTCTAGGCCTTGTTCCAAATGATATGACAGACTTTGAAGAATATTCATGGAAGGCCTCCCTTTCCCTGGGGAGCAGAAAGGGATGTAATAGGGAGTCAGTAACAGTCAGGGGAGGAGGGGAGGAAGAGGAAATCATGATTGACATGTAAAATCGTCTTGTTTCTAATTTAAATTAAAAAGAAAGAAATGTTCCCAGAAGCAAAAAAAAAATGAAAAGAAAAAGAAAAAATTATTTTAAATCTGATTTCATGGCTTATGGCACATGGAATCTGTCCAATCTACCTGTATAGCACCATGCACAATTGAAAAGTCTCCTCACATGAGAAACTCCATTTCTCCCCTGTAACTAAACTTGACTGAATGACATCATTGTGGTTTTTTACACCACCAAGTTGCAAGAATTCTAATGTATTGGTGAAAGATGATCCACATCACCATTTTTCTCCAAGTACCTAAACTGCAACATTTATAACAAAAACCTGAAAATGGAATGCAATACTCAGAACTTCTTGATACAAAACTTTCAATTTTCTAATCTGTGTTCCCCCTTCAACCAAAAGCAGTATCCATATGTGAACATACTGTAAGAATTACATCCTCACATTCCAGAGGTGGAGAGTCTCCCACTAACCAGTAAATCCATACTGGGAGGCACAGAGGACAAAGGCCACTACCCAGGTCACCATATGTACCAACAGAACTATACTCTGGCTCATGTTCCATTCAGGTCCCAACAGAATTGAAAGCTCACTGGGTGGCGG